>NC_085842.1:266891581-267193664 GCF_035594765.1 Anolis carolinensis
TAAAGGTTAGGTGTTCTTGCTATGATCAGGTAGTGATCTGGCAGTACATACCAGTTTATGGCTAGTAACCGATAAGACAGGGTTTCTCTGATCGTGTTGTAATGTTTCAAGCATACCTTACAGCAGGCATGTAGCCGGGGGGGGGGGGGGGCTTGAGGGGCTTCAGCCCCCCCCTCTCGAAATTCTCAGGTTGGTCCGCGAGAAGGCCTTACATTTAGTATTTAAACTGTTTATTCATATCATGATCTGATCACCATGCTCAATATATCCCATATGCATGGGGGTATTGGGATAACAATACAAAAGGTTTGCTAGGGCAAATCCTCTCTCAGACTCAGCCCCCCCCCCCCCCCCGAACCAAAATCCCAGCCGCTCCCGAACCAAAATCCTGGCTACGGGCCTGCCTCACAGTATAGCTGCTCAGCATCAGGTTCAAGCAGGTAGGATTTCTTGTCAACCCATAATATCAACACAAAACCCCATTTATTATTTAAATAAACAGTTTAATACAGTAGAGTCTCACTTATCCAAGCCTCGCTTATCCAAGCTTCTGGATTATCCAAGCCATTTTTGTAGTCAATGTTTTAAATATATCGTGATATTTTGGTGCTAAATTCGTAAATGCAGTAATTACAACATAACATTACTGCACATTGAACTACATTTTCTGTCAAATTTGTTGTATAACATGATGTTTTGGTGCTTAATTTGTAAAATCATAACCTAATTTGATG
Source organism: Anolis carolinensis (assembly GCF_035594765.1). Lineage (NCBI taxonomy): Eukaryota > Metazoa > Chordata > Lepidosauria > Squamata > Anolidae > Anolis > Anolis carolinensis. Next base: position 266,892,316 of record NC_085842.1, read on the forward strand.
TTTAATAGGCTTTTCCTTCATCCCTCCTTATTATCCAAGATATTCACTTATCCAAGCTTCTGCCGGCCCGTTTAGCTTGGATAAGTGAGACTCTACTGTACCTTGGACATTCCACAGATATATAAACCCCACTTGCCTAGTTTCCAACAAACCTCAAAACTTCTGAGGATGCTTCCATAGATGCAGGTGAAACGTTAGGAAATAATGCTTCTGGAACATGTCCATATAGCCCGGAAAACTCACAGCAACCCAGTGATTCCGGCCATGAAAGCCTTCAACAACAGTTTAATATTTCCATTCATTCTACCTGTATCAGCCTCTAAAGGAAAATTCAGAATCCTTATAGTTGCTACTTGTCTAATATTTTAATTTGGCCACTGAAGTCTCCATTGACTATAAGCTACACACTTGTGAAATATAAATGTCTTTATCAGAGACCTAATGCAATGTCAAACTTGCCTCTTAGTAATCATATCTGAGAATATTTATTTCTGAGATTTTATCTAATGATGCCAGAAATTAACATTTGCTGTATAGAGTTTTATCAGCCTTTACAGTTTCATAAAGCAAATTAAGTTATTTGCTTTCAACTTTATTGAGCCTGTATTCCAGATTTTAATTTCCCAGCTGGGTAGTAACTTCCTCCCAATTTCCAGTTTATAAATCACCCATAACTGCATATATTTACAATGTTGATACTGAAGCAGAGCAGTATTTATCTACTTCAAACCTATGTATAAATATTGGATCCACAGAACTATGAATGACACTGTTTAAATTGGTCTGGGAAATAAGTGGCCTTTCTGATGTCCTTGGACTCAAATTCCCATTACCTCCAGTCCCAATATGCGAGTTGTGGTGCAACAGCCTATTGAATTTACCAGGTTTGGTATTAATGCAGTATGTTTTTTTCTATTTCCTGAACAGTAGCTTTTCTAAGAGTTGTGGAACTCTTCATGAAAAATGTGGGACAGGCTAGAGACTGACAAGCAGGGGAAGGGGAAGAAGGTATGTGGAAATGGGCACATCCATGCACGTGATTTCCATTCAGCACACCTTCTGTTCATGGAAGCAGGTTTTTCAATAGTAACAGTATGGCAATTTTATCAGTTATTTCTTTACTGGTAACACCCAAGATGGAATAAGCTTTTCTTACAGCAGCCATATGCTGGGTTGATATTTGCTCTGTGGTGACCATTATAGTTTCAAGATCACTGTTTTGGTTATTTGCTACCAGCTCCAGTCTTACTAGTATATATGATAAGGTGACCGTTTTATTGTCCCCAAATATGTGCCTTTACATTTGCTTGGACTAAAACTTGATGTTTCAGTACCACAGTTTGGAGAGATTTTTTTTTAGCTCTTCAGAATTCATTCTAACCATTGTAAATAATTGGGTTCCATCAGCAAACTCTATTCACACTTAACTCAGTCTTATTAAGAAATTAAAAGCATTATATCTTTTCATTGTTTGCAGTTCTCTGCTACCTGTTCATTAACCAGTGCCACGTTTATCAGAAAACTTTTTTCTCTGTAATATCATGGCCAAGAAGGTGATCACATGAAGCCAGTTTCCAATAATGTGTGCCATTTTAAATGGAAATTTATGGTTCTATAAAGAGAGAAACAGATGGAACCCTATAATTGCTTGTAATCCTATTTAAATGAGTGAATCTTAAAATGTTAAATTGCAGGCTGACATGGGGTTATACTCAAATCTAGTTATATTACATCTCATATTTGCATTGGTGCTATTAAATCTAGAAAAGTACTATACAAGTTTAATCAAGTGACATAAAAATATTAACGGGTTAAACAAGTAACTTGAGTGAAACAACTTGCTTCCATCTGCTGTCCTTTAACCTACATTTCCCCAAGAAGGAATAACTTTTTTTCATCCCCTTCTGCAGAGCCAGATGGCTTGTTTTTAAAACAATTTTGTGTGGGTTAATAGTTTCATTGTTTACCAGTACTCCTTTGCTGTGTCTTAACCAATAAATATTTGATGGCAATTACTATAGTATAGTTTTTAGAGGTACTGCTTCATGGCTCTGGATTTTTCTAGAAAGCCTAAAAGTGGAGAGGTGGGTTTTGCTGGCTACATTGTTCATCAGTTTATGGAATCTTGCAGTTGATTATTTTCTCTCCTATACTGTTTAAACCTGACACAGAGCCTCTGGAAAAGGAAGTTCAGAGATGCTGAATGAATTGTTATTAATATGCTGCTAATATGCACAGCTCTGTTATTTCCATCACATTACAGGCAAGCTGTTGATGTTCTGAATTAGTGCCTGGCAATGATAATAGACTGGATGTAAGCCAATAAAATAAGATTTATCTAGCCAAGACGTAAATGGTCTTGTGTTTTGGTCAGGAGCGGGATTGATCATGGAATTGGATTTAGCTTCTCTGAGAGAGAGAGCAATACTTCAATTAAAAAAAAACACAGCTCTACAGTTTGGGCATTCTTGGACTTTGCTTTCCAACTAGGTTATCTAAAATGTGGCTATCACTCGTTATCCTTTTGTTAATATTAGATAATTAACCATCGGTGTTGATTCTTGCAAGGTCTTATTTAGCCATGATATATCATACAGTTTCTTCCATATTAAATTATTGCAAGGAATTCACCTTACTTACTTAGATGATCCCTTGTTGTCCAAGTATGATGGCCCTCCAAGTGTAGTGTCTTGGCAGTGGATATGTAGGTGGTTGTGGAAACCTATTCTTGACACGCATGTTCTTCCCACAGTGAGGACATTGGTTTCTAGGTGGAAGGCAGTCCTGGTCAGGGTTGGCTTGACACACCTTCCTCTTGGTATGTTTATCCCTTTTGCCCTCCATTTGTGCCTCTTCAAATATTGCAGCACTGCTGGTCACAGCTGACCTCTGGTTAGAGCGCTTAAGGGCCAGGGCTTCCCAGTTCTCTATGTCTATGCCACAGTTTTTAAGGTTAGCTTTAAGCCCATATTTAAATCTTTTTTCCTTTCCATCAACATTCCATTTTCCATTCTTGAGTTGGGAGTATTGTAACTGCTTTGGGAGATGGTCATCAGGCGTTCGGACAATGTGGCCAGTCCAGTGGAGCTGATGCTATAGGAGCATTTCTTCAGTGCTGGTGGTTTTTGCTTCTTCCAGGACGCTGACATTTGTCCATCTGTCTTCCCAAGAGATTTGCAGGACTTTTTGTAGGCAATGCTGATAGAAGTTCACAATAGATCTTTGAATAAAGGATATCTCATTTACTCCAGAGTTCAGGCCAATAACACCTGGATAACTACATGATTATACCATTATACAATTTACCCATTAATAATATTGATTACCTATTGTAGTGAGTTGCTTATTTTTCATTGGCTCTCTAACGGCCGCCAATACATGTAAGTCTGGGATTTAAATAAACAGTGCAGCCAATTCCTGCATAGAAAAAGATGACATGGCAGGTGGTTACTGCAGTTTGTTCTTGTATTATATAAACATCCACATAATCAGTGTGAAACTGGGGAAATTAAGATGTTTTTAGAAGTTTAGGTTTCAAAGAATAGGTCAATGCCATTAATGAATAACATACAAGATATAAAGTTAGAGGGACCAATTTAATAACTAGATAGCTGTACTTTCGAAATAGACATATTGGACTCCAGCAAGCTATTCATGGAAAACTGTTTCCATTTCCTGTATTCATTACATAAGCAATGATTAAGAAAGAAATCCATGATACTTATGTAGTTTATAACAGCATTCCATTCCCTGGTGCCCATCAGTTTTGAGCTTCAACCCTCATTGACTGCAATGTGCACAACCACTGATCAGGAATCTGGGAAAATGCACTCTTCATTTGCACTCTTATGATAAAACATATCTGCGAGATGTAATCAAGAACAGGTCAAACTGTATAAATATTTGGGAGTAACTTTTTCAGTGTCTTGGTTCCTGGAGAGTTCAAGTGTCTTATGTCATAGTGAATGCACAACAGAAATATAATTCACATCTCAATGTTTATGTTTTTGTCCTTGTGAGGCAGAGAAAGTAGAAATAGTTATGTTTTATTGCATTGTTATTTCTACTGTTACCTTCAATGTCATTTTATTAATCTAGTTTTTCGAACTTTACCAAGGAGTTCTGAAATGATTACCTTGCAGCTGACCAATTTACTGAGATTACAGCCAATGTAGCTAGTTTTTGTGTGTCATCAATAATATGTTACCACCATATGTTGTCTTTTTATCACTGTAACACAAATACTTTAGGATTAACAATATTTTAATTTTATATATAATACTGTATTCTTATGCATTGTATTGTGTTCTATTTTATTCCTTTTTTCTCCTTGTCATTGACTGAAATAAATGAATATCTATATCTTTATATATATTTATAACCATCTATTTTTTCCAAAAATTGTTAAGAAGAAACTGAGTTATAATTGTTATTTGAGCTTTTTATCAAGAGCTAAATATATTTGGAAGTATTGAACTTAAGTTGAATTTCCTTTACATTGTTCACGTAATCCAAAATAGGAGTGTATACATGCAGACAATATAATGTATTTTGTGTTCAAAAATTATTAAAGTACATTTTATGTTCTGATATTTCTTTGTCAGATTCTGATGTGTCCAGAACATGAAATGGAGAGAGTAAACATGTATTGTGAACTATGCAAAAGGCCTGTTTGTCATCTTTGCAAACTGGGTGGCACACATGCAAACCACAGAGTAACTAGCATGAGCAGTGCCTACAAAATACTCAAGGTAGGTAGAAATGCTTCACTTTCTATTTTCAGAAATAAAGAAACTTTATATTAATTTCCAGTGTATGTAACACATACACATTTGATTCAATGCTGCATACAAAATGATTGTTGCAGCTGCAAATATACAATCTCTTAAATTCTGTATAAGTTTTAGTCTTGAGAGTTCGTACTTTGTAGTAATTCGGGTCAAAAATAGTGTCATTAAAGAAATGGCATTAAAGAAAATGGCTAAGCAGTCTGCCTTCATATCATACCATATCAGAGATGGCATCAAGCATTGACCTGTAGTACAAAGTACAGTGTTCCCTCACTACTTCGTGGTTCACTTTTCGCGGATTCGGTTTCGCGGTTTTTCAATAACCTCTAAAAGACTATTATAAATCATTAAAAAATTACAATTTACAGCCTAAGGGAGGGAGGAAGGAGAAGCCAAAGGGAGAGAAAAGGAGCCCAAGTGGCAACGGAAGGAGAAGGAGGTGATTTATCAACACACGATTGGTTGATAAAGACTTAAAATAGTGTATAACTACTAAAATAATGTATAAATATTAAAATATAGTGTCCCTACTTTCCGGATTTTCACTTATTACGGGTGTTTCTGGAACCTAATCCCAATGATAAGTGAGGGAACACTGTATTGCTTCTGGCTGGTGATTAGAAAGAGGAGAGAAACTACAATTTAAATGTTCTAGAGACTTATATATAGAGATATACACAGCCATATAAAACCCTTATTATCTGCTTTGAAGTGGATTATATTAGTCTACATTGCCATATAATCCAGTTCAAAGCATACAGTCTGGATTTTATATGGTAGTGTAGATGAGGCCTTAGTGGACATTGTTGATAGCATAGGTTGATGGGGTTAAAAAGAGCAGTGGGCCTTTTTTGGGACAGGCCATGATTTCTGTTTTCCATGTACACAGTGTTGAAAAAGTCATGGTGATTTTGTGTGATTACTTTAAATAGAAGTTGCTTTCAGCTTTATGCAGCAACGTGGTCTACATTATTTTTACTGTTGAGCAGTTTTAATTAGATGGTGTTAAATTTACCTCATAAAACATAAGGCATATAAAATTCTTAATGTTCTTGAAGTGTAGAAATGTAAATTTAATTAATGTTGTTGACTACCATAGTCAGGCCATACCAGCTGTTCAAATAGACTTGGTGAAACAAATACCATCTTAAATTATTACTTTGGCATAGGCACATTGGAGATATATTTTACCTTCCTGTCTATAAAATAGTGTTAAACTTGTTTTGGTTATATTGAGTGTAGTTCCATTTTTCAAGCCTGTCTTATGTTTCATGGCAGTTTTATGTAATATATGTATATTTCTCTTATTCTATAGAAGAAATACAAATTTATTTTATAATCTAAACTCTTGAATTTTAGTTAATACTGTTTCACTTTGAAAATAATTTTGCTAAATAAAGAGGCAACATGGTGTAGTTGTCTGAGTGTTGAACTACGACAGCAACAGACCAGCATTTCATTCCTTACTTGACCATAAAAACCCACTGAGTGACCCTCAGAGAAAGACAGTGGCAATAAACATTTCCTAGAATAACTGATGACAACCTGGTGTTAGGATCAGCATAAGTTGGAAATGAGTTTAAGGCACAACCACCACTAAGAAGTTTAGTAATGATTATAGATATTTCTGTAAAATGAAGAGGCACTTGCTTTTAGGAGAAAAAAGTTTGTCTTCCTTCAGTTTTAGAAATCCTTCTCTGGTTGGTGTATGTGTAAGTCATGCCTAACTCCATCTACTCCTCCCCTGTGTTAGCTATGCTTTTTTGCCGTGCAATGTATTACAGCTGGTGGCAGTTAAATGCAGTAGGTACAAAACTCTTGTTGGGCTGCAATTGTGCCACATCTGGAAACAATAACTCTTCCCCCCCCCCCCTGTAATTGACTTGAATTATCTTTTTTTTGAGCTTGGATCAAAATGTGCTTTTTGTGGGGCTGCCTTTGAAAAGTGCTCAGAAACTTCAGTTGGTCCAAAGAGCAGCAAGCAGACTGAAAACTGGAGCTGGTTACATGGAGCCTACAAATTCTCTATTGCAACAATTCCACTGACTATCAACATTTCCAGGCACTATTCAAAGTTATGGTTTTGACCTACAAAGCCCCCTATATGGCTCTGGTCTAGGTTATCTGAATGACCATATCTCTTTCTATGAACCTGTCAGACATCTGCGATCAACTGGGGAGGGCCTTCTTTTGGTCCCACCACCGGCTCAAATACTTTTGGTGGGAACACAGGAGAGGGTCGTCCTGTGTTTACTCCTAGACTCCCCCCAAGAGAGACCATAGTTGCCCCATCTCTGCTTGCCTTCCTCAAGGCCTGTGGCAGCAGTCTTTGGGAAAGGATAAGGCGCATGCTGCTGGGGAGATTGTGGCTGGGATTCTGGGAGGGGATTGTGAGTTTTAAATGTAATTTTAATTCTATTTACTATATTTTAACTGTATTTTAACTTATTTCCATGACACAAATACTCAATTGTTTTTAAATTTTTGTATTCACTTTGTTTAAACTATGACTAAATGTTGCTGCTGTTAGCCACCTTGAGTCCCTATAGAGAGAAAGGCAGGATATAAATAATGTAAATAAAAAATAAATATAAATAAAATATTTTACTGCTGATTAAATTTTTAATGGAAACCTGCCTTTTATAATAATAATAATAATAACAACAGCAACAACAACAACTTTATTTTTGTATGCCGCCTCCATCTCCCCCAACGGGGACTCAGAGCAACGCACATGGAGACCAGGCCCAATCAATACATTTAACATCATAGTCATCAATTTTCTTTGTTCTGTACATGTACAAGCTCCTGCTCAATTATTTTTCATCTTCCGTGGCTACACTTTATCAGCATTTTGTGGCATTTGAAGATTTTCTAAACAATATTTGCAAGCCTGTTGTGCAGTTCTCTCATACATGGCTTTTGTATTCCAGTTCATAATGCACAAATATAGTCAAAGCATTCTTCTGACTAGTATTGATGTTTTTAATAGGAAAAACTTTCAAAGGACATAGACTACCTCATTAGCAAGGAGAGCCAGGTGAAAAGCCAGATTACGGAACTTGGTCTTTTAATGAAAGAAGCAGAGGTAAGAATCACTCATTGAATTGGGCCAAGCTGGGTTTTTTTATGAGACTCTTAATTTCTGTATGACTGGATGCTATTAATTTCTGTACGATTGGGTCTTGATCTCTCTTCTAAGGACAAAAACCTTCTGTGTAGGTCAACCATACAAATCTCCATTTAAATGAAATTGTTCTTAATAACAGTTCCCAGACTATTATATAGCTGCTGGAGTTTTGTACTAGGATTAGTGATAGCCACATTTACCCTATATTTAATGTATACTCATGTGTAAGTTAAAATTTTAAAATAGAAATCGGTCCAAACAACCTAGCCTGAATTATCTATGGGTCAGTGTGAAGTCTGTACTTTAACTCCTATCACAAAAATAACAATCTCCTTCTCTGAATAGAGCAGTGGTTCTCAACTTGTGGGTCCCCAGGTGTTTTGGCCTACAACTCCCAGAAATCCCAGCCACAAGGTACAGGTTGAGAACCACTAGAATAGAGTGATGAAAGGCAAGAGCTTAGTTTGTTCTGGCAAAATCTAAACGAAGCATAATCCCCCCCCCCCCCAATCTTTCTGCTGTGGTCTTTTGAATGCATGTGTGGAGAAATGGCAGCAATGGTCAGGGGTGGCTGATCCTCTGAACTGACATTGGTGCTTTCCCCTTTCCATTAAATGACCCTCAATTTGCCCACATGACATATCAGAACCCATAATTTTGGTCTAAGTACCTGCCCGGACTTATGCATGAGGTTGCCTTATATATGGGTATATACTGGTAGGTAAATCACCACTTAGCTGCGAAGTTCAATGCGTGTATTACTTCTAACCATAGCTTGCCTCACAGGTTACTATGATAATAGAAAGAGGGGAAATTATTGACTTGATATAAATGGAAATATGATTGACTGAAATGTTACTTATTCCAGTCTGTAACTTCAAATATCTTTTTATGTCATCATAAAAACTTTGAGTTTGAAGAGTCTACAAGTCCAACTCCCTGCCATGCAAGAATCAAAGCACTCTTGGTAAATGGCTGTCCAGTCGCTGTTTAAAAACTTCCAGAGAAGAAGATTCCACCACACCCTAAAGCAGCATATTCCATTGTTGAACAACTCTTATAATCAGGGAATTCTTCTTAATGTTTAGGTGGAATCCCTTTTCCTTTAGTTTGAATCCATTGCCCTGTGTCCTACTCTCCAGAGCAGCAGAAAACAAACTTGCTCTCCAGTAAAACATTTTTCCATATATTTAAACATGGCTATCATGTCCCAATTTTTCTTCTCTACACTAAACATAGCCATCTCCTTAAGTTACACGGTTTCCAGACTTTTTTTCCTTTTCTTTCCACTTAGGGAAATAAAATTATTCACCAGAATTGCCGGTAAATGTGCTTCTGAGGGAGAGCTAGGTACTATGAAAAATGAAGCACACAGGAAAACTAGTCTGCCAGGGGAAATTAAATTTCAATGAGATTACAGTGGCTGATAGGCAGCATGGTTGTGCATCACTGCTGTCATTGAAGTAAAATCACACGAACAGAATTGTATTACTTCTGTGTGCACTTATATAAATACGTAAAGCCAAACCAGGTAAATTGCTAGAATCCGTGATGAGATCTTATGTCTTTTAAAATATTTTTAGAAACATTTTTCAGGATGGTATTAAATTGGAGATATTGTGTATATTTCAGGGTGATTTGGTTTAACAATTTCTTCCATGAAATCTTCGTAAAAGATATCCTGTCCTGGTCTTTACTTGCCATGTTAGGTACAACTTATAAATTTAGTTCGAATTCAGTTATGATACAGCAAGTGTTATTTTGGCTAGAACTAATCAGTCTGATGTACTAGATACAAGTATTTGAAAATCTATATCCCCTTCAACAAATAACTATCCGCAAGATACTTAGTTTTCAGTTGCTGAGTTGGGTTTAATAATTTGACTCTTTTTTAGTGGTATGCAATGCATAAAGATTTGTTAGATTGGCACTGTACATAACATTTGCTTTTTTCTAAAGAACCAGATTTATGAACTATAAAGCAAAGTAACTCGATTTTTAACACTGTGCATTAGAAATATAGTGTTTGAAATAGTTTCAGATATCACAGAGATACTTCAGATCAGTCACACTTTCACCTAAAAGTTGAAAGAAATCTTCATAGATTTTGAGATTTTTGAATTTTTAAAAATAGTTTCTTATTCAGGTGAGAATATTTGTTGTCATTCATATCATCATGCAGAGCAGTGATGAATTTGATTAGACTAGAAATTGTTTACCTAACTTCTTTGTTATTACTAATGTGTATTTTGCACCAAAATCTTTTTTTAAAGACTGTAAAACTTGTTGTTCTTTTAAGAAACAATAAATTTATAATTATGCATTATAATACATCATCAAATATTTTAAATGTTTCCTGAAGTTGGTAGGTAAATATGTACATTGACCTAAATACCTCTTTTTGTTGCAACTCATCAGTGTAGTTGTATAACTGTCTCCCAAAGCAGTTAGTTTATTCTTATCTCAAGAACGGAAAACAGAATGTTGGTGGCCAGCAAACAAGATTTAAAGATGAACTTAAAGCTAACTTTGAAAAATGTGGAAGAAACACACAGAACTGGGAAGCCCTGGCCCTTGAGCGTTCTAACTGGAGGTCAGCTGTTACCAACAATGCTATGGATTTTGAGGAGACATGAAAACAGGGTGAAAGGAAAAAACGTGCCAAGAGGAATTTGTCAAGCAAACCCCTGTCGTGACCACTTTCCATCTGCAAATATATGTCCTCATTGTGAAAGACCATGCAGATCCAGAATAGTTCTCCACAGTCACTGATGGACTCACCACCAAGATTCTACCTTTGAAAGGCAATTATACTCAGCCACGAGTGATTGTCTATAGTAGAATAATAGTAGCCGTACCTCTAGTTTTCCTAGTAACTGATGAAAACTGTTCTCATTGGTTTTCAATATTAATGTAAATCGTGTATGTTAATTGTTTTTTTAATAGTGCAATGGTGAAAGAGCCAAGGAAGAAGCTTCTAACAACTTTGACAAGTTGTTTGATGTTTTAGAAGAGAGGAGAGCAACTGCACTCAGGGCTATTGAAGCTTCCAAAAACATGAGACTGGAGAAATTGCAATCACAAATAGAAGAGTATCAGGGACTTCTAGAAAATAATGGTCTGGTAGGATATGCTCAGGAAGTTCTCAAAGAAACAGACCAATCTTGTTTTGTTCAAACAGCGAAGCAACTTCATGAGAGGTATGCCATTTAATTTCTAAAAATCTTTAAATAATATATTTTAGAGTATAATTTGTTCTGGAGGTCCCGGTGGTGCAGCATGTTAAATCGCTGAGCTGCTGAACTTGCTGACCGAAAGGTTGGCGGTTTGAAGCTGGGGAGGGGTGAGCTCCCGCTGTTAGCCCCAGCTTCTGCCAACCTAGCAGTTTGAAAACATGCAAATGTGAATAGATCAATATGTACCATTCTGGTGAGAAGGTAACGGCACTCCATGCAGTCATGCCAGCCACATAACCTTGGAGGTGTCTACAGACAACGCCGGCTCTTTAGCTTAGAAATGGAGACGAGCACCCACCCACAGAACCGGATACGACTAGACTTAATGTCAGGGGAAAACCTTTACCTTTTATGGTTTATTTTAGACTTTGGGCTGGATATAAAAATACTATTCCCAATTCTTTGTATGTGCATCTGTGTCTTCTTATTGCCCTCTTGTGATAAAATGCACTCATATCCCACACCAAGCGCTAATATCTCACAGTTTAATCATTTGGAGGAGTCCCAGCATTAATACGGAGTGCTGTAAGTGCAAGAGCAAAAATTGGTACCTTCCTTTTATATCAGCAAAATAATTTCTATGCAGGGATTGTAGCCCTTGGATCTAAGTCCAGATTGTAGTCATAGGACTTCCATACAGTTCCCATTCATTTTAATTGGTTTACCTAGGAAAACATCCCAGTGGTTTGTGGTCCCACCCTCTTTAATTCTACTTATGTAAATTATACCGTAGAACTTTACGAGTTAATTAATACATACTCAGCTGCTAGATTCCATTTCATGGTAACATAGGAATGTGAATGTGAAATAATACTTTTTCAAATGATTAATTTACTGATTTAAGACACTAGTAGCTAGTAATTATAAAACAAAATAATAATTATAAATTATAAAAAATGTGTTTTTAGTGTGATAGAATTTTCATTAATAGAAGCTTTCCTTTTTCTCTTGCTTACAAGAACCTAAAAGCTAATTTGTCATAGAAAATGTACATGTTGCTATTAAATCTTTGTATGCTTTCAGAATTCAAAAAGCTACTGAATCATTGAGGAGTTTCAGACCTGCGGCCCAAGCTTCTTTTGAAGACTTTGTTGTTGATATAGCAAAACAGCAGGAGGCTCTTGGAGACCTGTCTTTTCATTCAAGTGGTAAGTTTAATGGAAGGACCATGTAATCGCTCTCCACTCCATCTTTCTGTTTTCAGCTTTCTTTAGAAGTTGGTGTTGTGCTATGTAACTATGCTATCTTCATGAAAATTTCTAATTACATGTTGAAAAAATGGAGGAAAAAGCAGATCCTATATATTTGGGAAACAGATCTTGGGTGTTAATGTATTTATTAACGTATATTCTGCCCAAGATGTGGACTCTGGGCCAAGTGTTATGATCAAATTAAATTTCAATACCTGCAAGATATGTGTATGCACACGGAAGCATGTGCTGAAGTTCTTTTTTCTTTCAGTATTGGTGTATTAAGCATGTTCAGTTTGATAATGAATCAAGGAAAGGTATTAGTAGAAGGAGCCGGGGAAAGATGGATGTAAGAGCAGAACTATTGTTGAGTAAGAATGATAGCCCAGATTTTGTAAATTGCAAAAGGATATCTGTTCTACTAATGAAGTGCTGCCCCCTACCTTAAGACTTATTTATTTAATGGAGTGAAATTAAACTGATTTTAAAATCTAAGTTATTTCTTGTATGTTTGATTCAGGTGTTGATATACCAGAAATCAATGAAGAACAGACCAAAATGTATAACAAAGCTTTGATCAGTTGGGATCAGCCACAAAAAATAAGTTCAGCTGATACGTACATCCTTGAATACCGTAAACTTAATAGAGAAGAAACTCCTCCAGTGTGGCAAGAGAGGGAAGTCTTCAGCAAGAGTGAAATAGTCTCTGACCTTGACACAAACAGCAGTTATGCCTTCAGAGTAAGAGGATACAAAGGATCTATTTGTAGCCCATGGAGCCGAGAAGTCATCTTGCACACACCACCAGCTCCAGGTATTTTAGCAGTTTCTCAGTGGTCAGCTAAAGCAAAGCTTAAACTGTGGGTTCCATAACTGAATCGGAATGTGTGTGCGACAGGTGCATACTTTTTCTTTTACACAGAAGACCTAGAAGCAGCTGAGCAAAGCATTGGGGAACCAGCATGCCACCCAGCCAGACCTTCCATCACTCTCTCTCTTCCCTTCCTCTTTCCTCTCTCCCTTCTTCCTTTTTCTATCTGTAATTCAGAACATATGCCAATTCCCGAGAGAGGAAGACAGAGTAGGAGGCATGGAGACAACTTCTTTTATCTCGGGTGCAAAGTCATCATGGGCTCTTTTTCTCCTCCTCCTGTTTTTCCTTTCTGCTTTCTCCCCCCTTCTTCTCTTTCTTTTCACCTTCCCCTCCTCCTGAGACAAAAGTACCTTCCATATAGGCTTCCTTTTCAGAGGGAAAAGGGCATCTGCAAAATCAGCTTGCCTTTTTAGCAAGCCTTGCAAATGCTGATCTTGCTTAATTGATCTTTTTAGTTTCAGAAATACTTCCCTTCAAATTTTGATTCTGAAAAACTGAGTTCAGAAACCATAATAAGATGAATTTTTTAAAAAAATGTCAGTCACCTGCCATTAAGAGTTTAAGACTTTACCTGTAACCTGTGCAGTGAGGGATAGGTAAATGCCACCTGTTTGTTTTTGTGGGAAACAAATCGGAGAGGAAAGGATATGGATTGCACACACATATGTAAACATGATGGGAACAAGAGGGAGGTTGACGTGGGTCCATTTTAGGTTGGTGGCCCACTCTGCTTTTGAGTTGGAGGTACAGATCTCATTGTGGTCCCCCAATTCAGGGGGAAAAGGAGAGCTTTATGTCCTCCAGCCAATATTTAATTTTTTTATTTTAAAATATACATCTATTCAATTAGTATGCAAATTGACTTTAATCTTTAATAAATGGTAAAATTATATGTATACCAAAGGATTGTTTTACAGTAAGTTTCTTTGTGATTTATTATCAGTAAATGTTTGATTTGTATACCTATTCTATATACCTATATATCCAGGGTCGCATAAAAAATGTGAAAAGAGGTCATTAATGGATAAAGTTTAAGAAGCACTGAGCTAGAAGAGGTTGAGATCTTAGCATATGTACCTGCGCATGTATGTATGTTAAAAGTGTACTCATGAGCAACTGATAATAAACTTGGAATATGTTAGTTCAGTTCCTGCCATCACTGCCATTTTTCCACTCATATTTGAAAAGGCCAGAAGTGGTGCCACAGTAGACTGAGTATGAAGATTGGTGCCTTTTAAAAAGCTCTCCTGGGACAGACTAAGCTTTTGGCTTTTGCCATTCTATTCAGAGAATGGGAAGGTTCCTTTTTTGATAAGAGTTAAGGTGTAATATTCACATTGGTCCATGGATAAGTTGAGCTTTGAGAGTTTTGTGATTATAATTTCTAGCCTTATACATAAATATATGTATTATGACTGATTAGAAATTCTGGAACTAAAGTCCAATATTTATTTTTCAGTTTTTAGTTTTCTTTTCGATGACAAGTGTGGTTATAATGCTGAACATCTCATACTGAATATGAGGAGAAATGCTGTGGAAAACAAGGCTGGATTTCCTCTGCTTCTGGGAGCTGACCGTATCCAGGCAGGCTGCTATACAACCTTAGACTACATCATTGGAGACACTGGTATTGTGAAAGGGAAGCATTTCTGGGCTTTCCATGTGGAGCCATATTCTTATCTTGTGAAAGCAGGAGTTGCATCTGATGTTAAGATCCAAGAATGGTTCCATAATTCTCGAGATTTAACTAGCCCAAGGTAGGTAATCTTTTCTTGGTTGTGCAATGTCTCATTTAGATGCTGTTTTCCAATAAGATAAAATGTTCTTCTTCCAAATAACGCCTAGTTTATTCCAGTTATATAATAATTGGTTATTGTGATGGATGATTGTTTCTAGCTGTCCACTTGCATGCAGTCAATTCTTCTGCTTGCTCAAGGAAACTTTGGATCTTTATGTGTCAGTCATTATCTGTCCCTATCTTTTCTCCAGCTAAGAGTTCTAAAAACACTCAGCAATAGCATTGGGGCTGAAGTGGGACTTCCATTTAAAGTTAAAAGTAAAATAAAACAAACCCATGTGCACACTGACACAATTGTGTGTTAATTTCACAAAATTGTTAGGGTACTTAAGTTAGAAACCTTATATGGTCGACAGACACACACAAACCCCCAAGTTGTTGTAAGTGTAAAAACCAGATCATTTCTCTGCTTGGAAAGAAAAATCCTGAAATACTTAAATTATTTCCTAGAAAACAGAAAATTAATGTTATAATCCCCTAGAAAATCCCTAGAAAATCTGCAGTCTATGTTTGAAATCTGAAGTATGAAGTCTATGCCAGACAGTAGAAACTGCTCCAAAACAAGTCACATCAGCTGTGGAAATAATTTCATTGTGTTAGCGTTTATTGTGCCTTCACATCAATAGGCTTTATCTAGAATAAGACAGGAATTTCATTTATGATTTTGCCTACCTTACGCTGCAATGATTTTCTAAGGTGTTTGACCTTCATAAAAGTGTCTTGATTTGTTTCTTAAAAGTAGATAATTTTAGAAGAGAGTTTTACTGCAGAAAATAATGTTAAATGGGAAGTTGGTCATTGATTCAGAAAACAGACCTCACAAATGAGAGCATGCAACAAAGCATTGCCATTTGTTCTCCCATCTTACCAAGTTATACTCACGTTTACGGTTCTTACCATCCAGTTGTGCCATTTTGTGGTCCCATAACTTAATGCTGTTGGGAGCTCAGGTAGAACATGTCCCTTCCCATCTTCCCAGTTTTTCATACTTACAGAACAATTCAGATTTCTCCCAAAAATGATGTTCTGTCCTATTTCCCTGTGATCCTGTCTGGGATCCATTTCCATTGGAATTCATACCCTTTTTTAATCAGAGAGACTTTTAAAAAAAATGAGTACATTGAAACAGTAATCTACTTTGGGTTAGTCTGATTTTTCTGAGTCTTTTGTAATAATTTTCCCTTCTGAGTATTGGTCACTCTGAGGTACAGCTACATAATTTATATGAAAAAAGTGATCTAAGTAGGCACTGGTAATGCGGTATCCTTAAACTATTTAATTTAAAGAGTGAGAAATTCTCCCAGAAGGAAATTCTCCCAGGTAGCTGCTTACTTTATGATTGTAAATTTATGATTGTACAAAAAGCATATTGATGGAGAAGTTCATCTGCAGGAATTGCAAGTCACTGTATTACCTCAGTTTTCCCAGTTATCACTAAACATATGCTATAGATGACACTGCAGTCATATATTACATTGATAAAGACTTTTTTTTTAAAAAGTAGATCCAAAGTTGGTAGTTCATTTATGGTTACTTTCCTAATTCAATACCAATTTTTTTAATCGGAAGCATTTGGAGGAGCTAGTTAACTGACAATCTCCCACTGGATGACTGTTTCCATACTGTGGCTGCCATAGGCATATTCTGAGTCCCCTGCAGAGTGAGAAGAGTGGGATATAAATTAAGTAAATAATTCATAAATAATAAATACATTCTGATACATATTTGTAGTGGTAGCTACCTGAGCTTGCTTCAAAGCAATTAGTTATTTTGTTCATAATCCTTGTTCTCTAATAATAATAATACTGACAAGTGCCATTTTTTTCCCTTAAGATTTCAGTTACGTGACAGGGGGAGGAAAAACTGTCATCATGAAGAGAAGGGCCAGAAGGAGGTGGAGGGGGGAAGAATGGAGAAAAGGTGGACAATTTTTAAACGTTAATATAGTTTGGTACTTCTTAGTTTTTTACTCTAATGAAGTAGTCACTGGAGACATACGTTTCCTGTTAGATCCTCCCATAGTCTTTGACTTAGTATAAGTAGTGATAAGACCTCTCAGCTGTGTAGCTGTGTTCCATTAAGCCTTCCTATTTGCATTTTCTTTAACAAAGTAAATTGACGATCCTGGTACAAATTTTACAAAAAAATATTCATATGAACCTTAATACAACGAGCTTACATTCATCATACAGAATACACTATGATAAACCGTAGCTAAGCATGAGTTGGCCAAAGTAAGGGTTTTGAAAGTCAGCCATGCAGTATTTTGTTCATTTTCATAATCCCAGGTGATTTCTCTTAAAACTATGTGCTAGGACCAGAGCATGATAACAACATCACACAAAATGCTAACCAGTTACTTTGCATTAAGTGCACACACAGAACAGAAGCCACAGGAAATGCTTGTCTCATGCATATTCCCTCTATCATTACCTCCTCCCGTATAAAGGTGGAATAGCCAGAATTCAGTTTTGTTGTAGTAGATATCTAACCTGTTATTCATAAATAGTGGGTTAAAAGAAAATAAATCAATTATTAAACCAACCAATGCAGTTGCTTATCTGGTTGGCTCAATAAAACTGATATCACAGTCTCGTTCTTGGTGTCTTGGTTTTTAGGCCTATTCCTAGGGTTATTTGGGCTGCTGATTTAGAAAATTGCATTTGATAGACGGCATCAGCTTTATTTTATCAGATATGGTTATCATGGTTTTCTATGGATGAGCTGATAGATGCCATATGATCTGTATCTCAAAAACTAAAGCTGATAGGGGAAAAAACTGATGCAATTTTTGAATCAGCAGGTGTAACTCACAAACAGCCAACATTCATAGAATCACAGAGTTGAAAGAGAGCTTATGGGCCATCCAGTCCAACCTCCTGCCAAGAAGAAGGAAAACTGCATTCAAAGCACCCCTGACAGATGGCAATTCAGCTTCTGTTTAAAAGTCTCCAAAGAAGGAGCCTCCACCACACCCTGGGGCAGCGAGTTCCATTGCTGAACAGCTCTCACAATTAAAAAGTTCTTCCTAATGTTCAGGTGGAATCTCCTTTCCTGTAATTTGAAGCCATTGTTCTGCATCCTGTTCTCTAGGGCAGGAGAAAACAAGCTTGCTCCCTCCTCCCTATGACTTCCCCTCATATATTCATGGCCATCATGTCTCCTCTCAGCCTTCTCTTCTGTAAGCTAAACATGCCTAGATCTTTAAGCTGCTCCTCATAGTGCTTGTTCTCCAGACCCTTGATCGTTTTAGTCGCCCTTCTCTGGGCACATTCCAGCTTGTCGCCATCTCAAATTGCAGTGCCCAGAATTGGATAGGCTTCATATGGGTTGTTTCCATTTGTTTGCATAGCCCAGAATCCAAAATGCAGCATTACATGAAAACATTCCTATATCTTCTATAGTTACCTCAGGAATCTCTCGCTTTCAGTATTAAATGGTAAAGTTGGGTCTAAGTGTTTCTTCAACCCTATTTTCCTTTTTAAGTGAAAACTGGCAAGGAAAGATTTAACTCCCCCTCACCCCCCCTTTCCTATCATTTTGCTGCTGGTGGTGATCCTACAGTTTTCAAAGTTATCCCTGAAAGCGCTTTTCCTTCAATTTTCTTAGCTGTTTGTTTTCCTCAACTTTATTCTCAGAAAATGAAAGTAAGTCTGGTTCGATATAAACATTTCAAGTAGGTATTGATTTTCTCTTTTTCTATCTCTCTGTCCTTTCTCTTATGCACACCACTTACAAATATACTCACCCACCAGGTCTTCTCTCTTTCCTCCATGCGACCCATATAGACACTGCCTCAGCAAAGTGAACTGGGTGACATTAGTCTCCTGAAACAAGGATTTGAGTATGGTCATAAAAGAAAATCAATGTCACAGAATCTATTATATTTGTGTGTAACTATGCATATTTTATGTTAATCTTTACCCAAATATTCACTTTGAATGCAGCAATCCTTTTCCTTCTCTCTCAAGATCCAAATATTATACTATAACTATCATTGAAATAATGGTGTACGATTTATCTGTATCCAGGAATTATGGAAATAATGAAAAATGTTACAAAGTTCAATTATGGTAGCATATGTAGAATGCAATATTATATAAAGAAAGCATCTAAAGAAAGAAGCAGTTTTTATAAGCCATGCCAGAGATCCACCTTAGAGATCATTGATGATGCCATAGATCGTTAGGCTTCATCTGTAGTTAATATTGCCATCAAAATATTTATAGAAGAGCAGTAATTTTATGGTTAAGGAAAGAGAATCATTAGAATTATTTTGTTCATTCTCCTACTATCAAGTGGTTAATGAGAACAAACCTCTTTCCTCTACCAACATTAATTAAACCAGCCTAAATCTCCCCAGTTTTTATGCTGTGATGGGTACTTTTTCCTTTGACTGCTGTCCACTGTGGAATAGATGCTTCTCTCTGTGTGTGTGTCTCCTGTACTCTGCAGTTACATGCCAGAAGATCTGGATTTATATAAGGTTTTAAAGTTTGGGGCTTTATTTTCCAAATGTTAATGTGTTTTACTATACTGGAAATACTAAAAATGTGACAGTACTTCTAATACATATACATTTTCTTGTAGATATGAACAAGATAGTGGTCATGACAGTGGGAGCGAAGACATCTTTGTTGAATCCTTGCAGCCTTTTACCCTGGTAACCTTAGGTATGAAGAAGTTTTTTATTCCAAAGGCCTCTCCTGCTCCAGTTACGCCTAAAGATGCTGTGAATAGAATTCTTCCCATGCCGTCAAGCATTGGCATCTGCCTTGACTGCGACAAAGGCAAAGTTGGATTCTACGACGCAGACAGGATGAAGTGTCTCTACGAGCGTCAGGTGGATTGTTCTGGTACAATGTACCCAGCTTTTGCATTGATGGGAAGTGCAGGAATTCATCTGGAAGAAACTATTGCAGCAAAATACTTGCAGTACCAAGATGAAGACATGTAATGCCCAAGACACCATCTTTTGCATTACGTCTTAATTACACCGTATCTCCTAAGTGCTTCTGCCGCACCCTTGCTTCTGAGTCATTCTGTTCTTGTTTGTTTTCTAAATTGCAGAGAGAAACATTCATCTCTTTCAACTTTACTGCCCTGAACATTCTTCCTGAAGCCACTCAGTTGGCATAGAATGATCCTAGGTGCTTTGGCTCAGTAGTCTCACTGCCCTTCATAGACTGGAAACCTGCCTAATTTTAATAAGTCCTTATATAATCATCACTAGCATTCACACTCAATTTTTTTAAAAGGAGGTAGGCTTCTAATAATAATATTTTCCTTTTGGCTATGCATTTGAGTATGCTCACTTTTAAAGGAGCTTATTTTGACTACATTGAGTAGTCATTTGTCTTAGGAAGTATCTTAGCATGGCAACAAAGTAGACTGTAAATCCATGCTGAGGTAGCAAACTGGCAAATAGGAAGGCGAGTCATAATGACTGTATCTAAGACAGATTTAGTACTACTTTTCAAACTGCTATAGCCGTATCAGTGATTAATAGCAAGGTTCCCGTATGTGTCAGTGCTGGAGGTAGCCTATATACGGTATTTTAAATATATTTAAATAAGTGCAATTTCTCTTGAAATGTCAGATCTTGGTGTTGAAAATTCTGCATAAATAACAAAGTCTTCTGAGAGAATAAATGCAGTCACAAATAATATTTATGGTTTTTTTTTAAAGAAACACTTTGGTTTGTGCATTTTATATCTTTGTAAAATAAAGGTTTGTAGTGTGTTTAGAATAAATGAACTGTTCCTTGCATTTGAGACACTTTTGCCTTAAGGTGTCATCTTTGGTCCAGGTCTGTTAACTAGAATACAATCTATACAAATTGTTCAAAGTTCCATATAGTCTGCTTAATGTGTGAAACATGTTGCTCTGAAAAAAACATTTGTGAAATACTGTACTTCTGATTAGAATTTTCTTTGGTGTAAAATGTATTTAATATATTTTCCTACATACTCTTTAAAAAATTGAACATGCAGGAGTTTCCCAAGATTTGGCAATTGTTTGTCCTTCTGGATCACTAAGAATAGTTCAAAGTTATAATTTTAAGCTATGTTTATTTATTCATTGTAATTATGCCATAATTTATTTATTGTGATTATATTCCGTTTTAAAAATCTTTAATCATAATTTATCAACATGTGGATTTGGGTGTTTCTGCTTCCTTTATACACCCTACTGTTTGAATTAAGACTGGGATTAGTGCTAGGAATTAGTGAAATGCTTGGGAACTACTCTAGGAAAGTGATTATTGCTGTTCAGTTTAGGGACCAGAGAAAAATCCATCCGTCTGCCAATATTGAGGTTCTTACTTTTCACCAAAAGGGAAAATTTCTAAACTGTCAAGAAGGGATGTGTGGATTCTTTTTAAAAGAGAAGACACAAATTTTCTACCCGAGAGAGGGAGCACTTTACATGCAAACTGAGCTGAAACATGTGTGGATCATTCACAATATAGCTGCTACAACTAACTAACCTGTTAGTAATCACTGTGATCTGCAAGGCTCTATACAAGTGAACATCATGTAGACAGTTTTCTGAAAATATTATTTGAAGCTTTAATGAAAACCATAAGGCCTTGTTTGAAAATATTGTGAATGAAAATGTAACTTTTTCATTTTTTTCTAATAAAATATGACAAATATAATTGCTTGCTCTTATTGCATTCTCCAATTTCTTTTAAAGTTTTTAATGGATCCAACAGACTTCTGGATTGTAGATTTAAAAGTGCTGATTCCACTTTGGGCTTTGGAATTTAACATATCAATCTATTGGTTTTATACATTCAAATGAATTCAGCTGTAAATTTGTAGCTTTCCCCACATGTTTTTGGCAAAAAAAAAAAAAAAAAAAAGGAATTGCCAATTGACATGCATGAATTAGGTCATCTCAAATTGGAAGCATTCAACAGTACTGTTTTTTCTCATTTGATTATATGAAGGCAAGATGTAGAAAATTTTATCTATGCAATATACTTGTGTTGCACTTCCAGAACTCATCTGAGTCTTGTTCTTTGTTAGAACTTATCTCTTTGTTACATTTTAATACAGTTAATACAGACAGCAGTGGTACAATTCCGAGAAGGAAAGCAGATTTTACTGAAGAATTTGCTTGCTCAAAGTCGCATCAACTTTCTAGAATATGTGAATTGAAACAGTTGATATCTGAAAGCTGCTTAAAAGTCTTTTGTGAATTAGGTGACTGAGAAGCTAATTTTTCATCTTTTAGAAATCTTAGAAATATCCAAATTTCCAAGGAGTATTTGTATAGATGTTTCAGAAAGAAGTGTATGTAAGTATCTTCTCCAAATTGGAATGTGTTTCTGAATTTCTGTGGTCCCAGGGAATCAGTTGGAAGGGCCCCTAGACCGTCTAAACCAGTGGTTCTCAACCTTTGGGTCCCCAGATGTTTTTGCCTTCAACTCTCAGAAATCCTAACAGCTGCTAAACTGGCTGGGATTTCTGGGAGTTGTAGGCCAAAACGCCTAGGGACCCACAGGTTGAGAACCACTGGTCTAAACCAAATCCTGTTGATGCAGATGTTACAGCACAGCTGATAGAAGCTACCCTTCTGCTTCAAAATTGTCAATCAGGAAGATCACATTTCCCCAAGGTATCTGTTCTATCACACAACTTGTACTATGAGAACATTCTTCCCAATATTTATTCAAATTCCATAATTTCAGCATATTGTTTGAAATCTCTGATTTAAATGGGACTTGGTCTCCACTATTTACGTTCTCCTGCACTTGTTCTAGTTTGTCTTATTCCTAAATTCCAGGCCCAGGCCCTGAACTGGACATCATTCAGAAATGAGAGGATATCTGGTCAAAGCAGAATGTTATCTGGAAATTACTGTTGTGGAATCTAAGGTGCATTCACTCGTTTAGTCACTAGATTACACTGCTGACTTAGTACAACAGCTGCAATATCTGTTATTTCAATAGTCTTTGCTAGTTTGTATATATCTAGTACTTCCAATGGCAAAGATATAATACTTTTTAAATATTCTGTTTTGTTAGCAAGTGTTACCATTCTCTCACTCTCTTGAGCTCTAAAAGAATGTAAAAGACCCTATTATCCATAGGACATATGCTCCAAGCCAGAATGTGATTACATAATATTGCAAATAAAATCAAATGCCATTAAATTATCTCAGTTCCAGTCCTAGATAGGAGCTCCTGGTGGCACAGCGGATTAAACCACTGAGCTGCTGAACTTGCTGATCAAAATGTTGGCAGTTCGAATCCAGGGTTAGAAATGGAGATGAGCACCAACCCACAGAGTCGGGCACGACTAGACTTAATGTCAAGGGAAAACTTTTACCTACCAGTCCTAGAGATTCCTAGAGTGGTATCCTCTCTCAGAATTTGCTAGGCCTCCAGTGGTAACTCAGTGGTAATTTTTAGGGATGCATGCCACAGAATCACCTGGAAGTTTTAGAAAAATGCCTAGAGGACCATTTTCCCCCACGAGTGTGTAAGGAAAACTGTGGATATGGGTTTGATGATTATGGGAGTCTTACAGAACACAATAAATGTAATGTATTTCCAGTGTTACTGAGCTGAATCATGATTCATAAGGAGAACAGGTACGGTAGTAATCCATTTGAAAATAAATATAATAGGCTGAATAATCTGTGATGTATGACTAAAACAGATGGCCAAAAGCCATAAGTATACTATTAAGTGTTTTTTCCACAAATAATCCTTATAAGTAAAATTGCTTAAGGATTTCTGAACAAATGCATAAGTATTTGATTTCTGATATATCTGTTGGTCAGTTATTGGATTGAATTCTTGTGCCTACAGTATTTGCACTTCATTGTACACATACTGATTTCTGGATTAAACAATGGTGACACAACACACTCCACACAGACATCCTGCTTGTCTTATAGCTACTGCTGCACTTGGCTTTGTTTACTTATTTCAACTAATATGATGATGGTGATGGTGATGATTTTATTTGACCAGTCATATGACCATTTTAAAGTACAACACAAATAAATACATGGCAGAAAGGAGGGGAGGACAAGTAATATAATATTAAGGCATTCTTTTGCATGTGTAAAACACTGCATCATAATTATACTCCAATGCTGAAACATATTTGTGTGGAGTTTAGGCAGTGAAACTCCATAGCTTTTTGAGATCATGATTCTGCCAAACTCACCCGGGAAACCTGTAGCCTGCTACCTGTAGATGAACAAATAGTAGTGGCATATGTGTTGTCGAAGGCTTTCATGGCCAGGATCACAGGGTTGTTGTATATCTTTCGGGCGGTGTGGCCATGTTCCAGAAGTATTCTCTCCTGACGTTTCGCCCACATCTATGGCAGGCATCCTCAGAGGTGTGAGCCATGCCTCACACATCTGAGGATGCCTGCCATAGATGTGGGCGAAACGTCAGGAGAGAATACTTCTGGAACATGGCCACACAGCCCGAAAGACATACAACAACCCAGTAGTGGCATAGTTCCTCATGATTGCCAAGCCTGGTGGGGGCTGATAGCAATAGAGCCCAGGAATGCCTGGAGAAACTCTGATCCACAAGCCATTCATTAAGATAAACATGAAGATACTCTTTTACGTCTGGGGTGGGGAATGTTTGGTTCTCCAGAGAGATTACAACCTGCCAGTCCTTGCCCAGCTAGATATGTTGAGGGATGATGGGAGTTGATGCAAATAAAATCTGTAAGGCCAAGCATTTTCTGTTTTAGAGAATATGAGTTGACACAGGGATGTTGACAGCAAGATCTTCAAGCACTTCTTCCCAAACCCACACGTTGATTCTCTGAAACTGCACAAGAATTACAGTATCTCTTGTATTTCTGACTAACTCAAAGTCACCACAACTGATCTTGAGCTGCTCCACTGCTCTTCAAGCAGCAGCAGATGTTTTGCTCAGCAAGCTTTTTCAGCTCACAAATATCTGCAGTCATTAATCATGCTGCCTGGTGCTATCTTTGGGCAGGTTGACATGTGCTTAACTCAACAAAGCAATACATACACACACACCTTCCTTTATTTGAGCTGGATTAAGGTTTCTGTGGGAATAACTAAGCACAAACTTGCCAGAGTCCATTAGATCAAGTTAGTACTGAAGATTTCAGTATGGCTCTCTCTTTGTAATCTCTGTATTGCATCAGACTGGTCCTTAGAGAAGACAAGGGCCAGCTGTGAGATAACAACCATTCAGATTTCTGTCTGCTGTAACAAACACTAAATTGGTTTTATTGCTGCCACAGTGAGGACACTCTATTATTGCTATTACCGTAGCTGGTTTTATGACCTTCTCTGAGCATATTTTGAAACAGAAAAAATATAAGATTTATCATGTATTTCTCCATCTGTTTTAAAATAATCAGCAAAGCAGTTGGCATTGCATTGTTTGGCTTCCTTCTCCTTCATGATACAGCATTTGCTTTTCTGATTTCTCTCTGGAGCCTTTTGTGTCTAAATTGTACAGAAGTAAAATATGTCACTGAGCAATGCTAACTATATTCTCTTCCAGGCACTCTGCAATGACTAGACTTGTTTACTTGGGTTTATGTAATCTCTTTTTAGATATATCTTTTAAAAATATACCCTGTGGTAGCTCATTCTATATTTTACTTAGGCATTTTATAATGAATTACTGCATTTTAACTGAACTGGGACGTTATTTTTAAAATTAGCAAAATCTCACTCTAAATTCAAAGAATAGTTATGATTTTTATAATGCCTTGTAGTTCGGATATGTCTACAATATTAAATCTACTTACTTTTTAAAATCTGCCAGAACATTGATTGTGGCACAAAACAAAAATAATTATGAAGGCCCCACTCCTATAATTGTCAAATTAACTAAAATAAAAGTATATTGAAGAATTATGTTTTTCTTCACCACATTATAAAATCATAAGGTAGTGTAATAATACCTCAGTTATTGGGAAAAGAAATTTACCAAGAGTAACTGATTAATTACAAGTAATTTGTTATAAATTACTAGAGACTTCAACCCACTGAACATGTCAAGTGTTTGGAAGAGTAGGTTTACCATACAGCTTAGGCACACTCCGTTTTGATATTTAATGGACGATTTTCCAACTTCCATCACACGCTAGCAAACTATCCATTTTATTCAGGAGTTCTCAGTTGATTTGCCATCACATAGTAGAAAGTTGTTCCCGCCCACTGTCCCTCCTGTTTTCTTTGTGAAAAGAAACACCTCCTGTTCTGGACTATGATTTTTGTTCCTGGGTTATAAATGTTATTTCCTAATTGGTTCTATCATAAATACATGGGAAAAGTTCATTAAACTGCAAAAACTTGGTCTTTGCAGGAGGGACATCCTGCTTTAGCACATTTTACTCTAGTTTCTCAATGATTGATTACCTTGTAGAGTCACCACCAATTTAACATAGTTTGTGGGCACAAAAATGAAGTTTATGGAGCACAACTACTACTTTCAAAGTAAGGACTACACAATTAAACAGGAAATAAGACTTCCAAACGAAGAACTTATTTTCATTATCATCATCATCATCATCCAGAGGCAGGATGGCTATCAGAATAGATGGCCCATGGGGTCAACTGGAGGAGGAGGAGGAGGGAAGGAGAAGTCTGGGGGCACTCCCTTTGCTGCCATTCTGGCAATCCTCCTTTTTTTTCTCTCTCTCTCCTTCCCCATGTTGGAAGAAGAAAGGGAGGAGGGAAAGGAGGAGAGGAGAAGGAGGTAAAACATAGCACACACACGTAACACAAAAGGAGGAAAGGAAGGAAGGTCTCCAAAAAGTGCATGAGACAGAAAGGAACACAGCATACTGCTGATCTTCCCTCCTCTGAGAGCAAAAGGTAATGGTGGAGCTTTTTCTCAAAGGGGCATTTTGGCTCCTCCCCCAAATTGCATAATCATATCATTTTAAAGCTGAGAATGACGAATACCACCATATTACAGAATTGGACATTTTGCCCATCTCTATCTGGATAATTTGCAAAAAAGTCACTTGCCAACCAGCTTAGAACGCATCTGAAAAGATAACCCTTTGCACCCCTTTTTAAATGCCAAGGTATATCCATCTTACACTTGAAGCATATGTCATGTGATGAACACAGTAGATTGCAGTTTCTTAAGTGCGTGGCTCAGTAGTATTTAATGAATGTGATGAAGTGGTACATCATTTATGATGGGTCACTTCTGAATCCTTGTTTTTTTTCTCAGATTTTTTTACCATTAATTTTTGTGGTATATAAAATTTTACATAAAAATCTTCATAATATATATTTTGAGTCAGTAAAACCTTTAAACTCTTCTACTTTTTCCAAAAAGGGGAAAAATTCCTATGTTTTTAAACTACAGTATTGTTCTTTCAAATTGTCTCACTGGAAAAAGTCTTTAGGAAAAAGGGATAGAAACATCTTCATGCCTTTAGTCCTCAATAACAATCTTTTTGATTATACAGAAAATCCAAACTAGCCCTGTGGAACATAAGACTCTATATCATACATTACTAGTGTAACTAGTTTTTAAAAAAATTGATTTTGAGAACAGTAAAAGTGCTTGGCTACCTTTATGGGAGTATCATAGGACAGTCTGTTGTGGAACAAAGTCTGCTCCTTCCTATATTATTTTTTTTAAAAGTTGCCATGCTCCTGATCTGGTTTGAAGAGACATCTACCCAACTGCACACAAAGAGTCAGTTTTTGAATTCTTTAAAGCAGAAGGTGGAGGCACAAAATAGACATCTCTCTGAGGTGCTGCTCCCTGAAGTGGGGCCCAGCCCTGCCTTTGTGAAGCTTACTCTGCTGTCAGTTGTACTGTGATTCTTTCAAGAGTGTGGACTCATTCACAGCTACTTTTGAATAGCCCCTTTGAAGTCATGCTGGGAAAGGCTTCTTCTGGGAAATGCAAGCCTAAGAGTATTGCTGCTGCTCCCTTAGCTGCCAAGCCATTTGAGATTTGCACAGTACTCAGTGGGTCAAAATGGGTCATGCTGACAGTACTATAAAAAAACAAAAAACTTTGAGGACTAGGGAGCACAAAATGAATATGGGTGATGGTTTGATGCTCTCCATTAAAGGGGCTGCTCTGGAAACATCTTTTTGCAGGGCAGGATTGGGCAGGGTACACAAAGAAAACCCAATGTTTTCACATGGACTGGTTCCTCATGGCTTGAATGATGGATTCTGTTATCTGTTGGTTTTTATTGTATCAGGATAATAATTGGATCAATGCCTAGATTGTACATAATTGTCAAGTTCTCCTGTGTAGAGTTTCATTTACCTGCTGCTGAAAAAATGTCCTCCCTAGGTAATTACTAGATCTGCCAGATGATCCTACGATATGCTTCTACTGCAGTGGTTCTCAACCTGGGGTCCTCAGATGTTTTCGGCCTTCAACTCCCAGAAATCCCAACAGCTGGTAAACTGGCTGGGATTTCCAGGAGTTGTAAGCCAAAAACATATGAGGACCCCAGGTTGAGAACCACTGTTATTACTGGAAGTTGTGACCTAGTGATATCTATAGAGGTGCTCTCTCTTAGCATTTTGTAGATCCTTCAATGCAACTCTGTGATATGCCTCCTCTGGAAATGGTTTGTTCAATAGGGTTTGTTATTACCCATAGTTTTGCATATTCGCACAATGTTCTGGAACATATCCCTCATGGATATTACTGTATTTCATCAATTCTAAGACACCATCAATTGTAGTACACACATTAATTTCATTGCCAGCAAAAATAAAATAAACTTTATTTACACAAAAAGTACTCATGGTTCCAAGATGCACTCCATTTTTAGAAATGTTTTTAATATGGAAAAAGTGCATCTTGGAATCAAAGAAATACAGAACTAATAAGGAAATAAATACTTACTTTTCTGGTTGTCATGCATGAACATAGGAAACCATATATCTTTTTCCTTTTCCTTGTAAGGCAGGAAGATATTTTCTGTTACTATTCATGAATGTTCTTATAGGACATTCTCACACACAGGTCAGAAAACATGTGCTCCAGCTGTAAACATGTTCTTTAGGAATGCTGGATATGTGCTGGATACTAGCCACTCTCCCCTGTTTTACCATACCATTTTAACAAACACAAACCTACAGAACCTGCCTGTGCTATTTCTCTTAAGGGAAAAAAGTATTTATTTTGTAAAAGAAGTACTATTATAAGATCTGCTATGGAGCTTTCTTTTTTCTAGAGCTAACACAATACAATTCAGATGTGGACAAAACAGAATACTCCCAACATACTACAAGCAGAGGATTAGCTTTCCTCTACATATGAAGAAGTAGTGAGCCTGTCAGTTAAAATATCTCTGAATACTTTGGGTGGAGGCTGTCAGTGAGTGAGGCACAAGCAATTACATCTTTGATAAAATAAGCTAGAATTCCCTGGTTTGCAGTCTTTACAATGTTGGCAAACCAACATGGTTTCATTAACACCAGACACCTGGTGTTCATGAAACCATGTTGGTTTGCCACCATAAACTATCCATAATAAGAACATTGATTGTGTGTTGTCATGGATGGCTCAGGCAATGTTTCTCAAACTCTGCTCCTCCAGATGTTTTGGACTTCATCTTCTTAAACTGTGAGTCCCGACCCCAAATGAGGTCCCCTTATCTCAATTTTGGGGTCCTGAAAATTTGGGCATCATGAAAAGGTTTTTGAACATGACTTAGTGGCTGCTTTTAGGCATTTCATAGAATCATAGAATAATAGAGTTGGAAGAGACCTCATGGGCCATCCAGTCCAACCCCCTGCCATGAATCTGTCATACAGTGTTTATCGTGGGCTCTGCAAAAGATGCTTTAGCTGTTCTTCATAAAAAAGAAAAATTCCACCAACAACAGACTGGGACCAAACTTGGTACAGAGAAGCCCCATGACCAACTGAACATACTGCAGGGGTTAGTCGGAATGGATCTTGATTTTGCGAGTTATAGTTCACCTACCTCCAGAGAAACTGTGACCCCCCACCAACAATGGACCGGGACCAAACTGGCACAGAGAAGCCCCCTAACCAACTGAACATACTGCAGGGGTTAGTGGGAATTTTGGGAGTTATAGTTCACCTGCATCCAGAAAGCACTAGACCAAGTTTGATCCAGACGTCAGATCTGGACCAAACTTGGCACACAGACCCAACATGGCCAACTGTGCATACAGGCCTGGTTTAGGGGTGATTGACCTCAGATCTGGGAGTTGTAGTTCACCCTTATTCAGAGAGTCCTGAACCCAGTCGACAACGGATCTGGATTAATCATGGCACACAGACGCAACATGGTCAACTGCGAATACTGGCAGGATTTGGAGATGATTGCTTTGGGAATCTGGGAGTTGTAGTTCACCCTTACCCAGACAGCACTGAACCCAGCCAACAATGGATCTGCATCAAACTTCAGTGATATTACTTAACATTCCAAAACAAACAAGGCCTTATTCTAATAACCTGGGCACTCCTGGGTCCCCAAGCTAGTTACCTATATACGTGAGATCATGTAAACACTTCTCAGGGCAAAAATGGTCATGGGTGGAAAAGTTTAAGAAGCTCACTCCAGTGAGGGAGCTCGATAAGTACTTTTACTGACAGAGTTCAAACAGAGTTCTCTTTCATACGGCATGCTTATTGCACTTTGACAACATTTTAAGTACTGTGGCTGTAATACGTGGTATTTTAGGATTGACAGTTTGGGTAGGCTCTCTAGCACAGAAGTCTATGTCATAGAGCTAAAAATATCAGGAATTCATAGGCGGGAGCTATATGGCAACACAAGAAGTATTCAGACGGGATAACTATGTAGCATGAAAGACACGGAGAACACTAATTTGCATCCACTAAAGCAAATCTAATGCCATCTAGTGAAGAAACAACATAATAACACCATACTCTTACAGGCATGATACATCAGAAGGTGCAATGCAGTGTCTCTGCAGTGTTAATTTTTTTTTGCATGAAACGACTTGTTGGATCAGCAACTGTGGATCAAGCTTTTGAAATAGAGAAAATAGAAGGCTCTGCAGCCATGTATGGTTATAACAATGTGTATGCGTGTCATTGTTATATTTGAAAGATATACTGTATCCATGGGGATACATGCCTGGACCATGTGCAAATATATGAAACCATGGACCATAGGAAACCCTGGACAATGAAACCACTAAGTGGAACTGCATATTTTGGTTCTGTGGGTACAGGATTGTACTGTATTTTGTTTTCTCCTACAATTCTGACCATGGAAGAAGGATGCAAAAAAAGGAACCAGATACCTCTGGGCACAGGTTCATCCCAGGGATTTTTCAGTACCTGAAATAAAGCTTTCATTCCCAGACTTTTCCATTTGTATCCTCTCCCATTTTACTCCTCAAGTTGGCTTGATTTCAGCAACCCAATTCAGAAGTAAAAAAAGGAAAGAGTTCTGTCTTGTTGCCTATTGTTCTTGTTAATTTTGTCAGGTTCAACTTCCAAACTTCACTGAAAATGAAAATGCAAGAGGACCATTTCTTGCAAAGTTTGGAAGATGAATGGGGCCATCCTAAAATATGGTAGTAGTTTAGTTGCTGCACATTTGGAAGACCCAGTGGCCATGTAGTAGATAATACCTGGTGTATTAAAAGAGAAAAAAGTTGAAATATCCCCTGCCTGCCTGCCTGCAGCTTAGATGTAATGTCTTGAAAGAACTAACATTGGCCAGAATCCCACTGGGTAATTCCGAATGCATAACCAATTCAAGACTGCTTTATATTCACAATCCCTACATTTCTCCTAATTTAGAGGATACAGATTTTTACATAGGGGCTGTAAAAATCTCCCAATTCCCCATTTATAATCAACGGAAGTCTGCTCCCCTGTTGCTCAGGAAATGGCTGACTGACTCATCCAATATATGTTTATGGCCACTAGTCTACTTTCTGCTCAGAAATGGAAAGATACAATCATTCACTGCAAGAAGACTGGCAGATAAAACTTTATAACCTTGCAGAGACTGATAAGTTGATTTTTTGATGTCCATTTTCTTTTAAAGACTGGGATTTAGTGGATGTATATGTGAAACAGTGCTGGGAAAAGTTAATGGTACTAGTATTTTAAGAGTAGTAGGATTTTCTGTTATTGTAGAAGTCAATTAGAGCAAATAGATATAGTTGGCAATCATGACCCCAGTTGTGAAATTGGTAACACCTCCATATTAGCAGGGATTTTTTTAATTTTTCTCCCTTTCTTGCTTATTGTTGTGGTTTAATTTTTTTTTAAAAAAATCTCTCTTTTGTTGTTGTTTTATTACTGTAGTACAGTATTGTCCTAAATTCTGTGTGATTTTTACAGATTTCCCCTTATATGCTGTTTTACAGATATAATATTTTCATTTAACATTTCATTTAAAATGTTAAATGAAAACGTTATTTTAAAAATGGGAATGGTTTGACTGACTTTCTCACACCATCTCATCTGAGCAACATCTGCTATAAAGGGGGATTGTTATAGTCACCTCTATTTTGCTTGAGAAGTTGCTCATTGACACCTGTGTTACAAACCTGTCTCTGGTTGTTGCATCCAAAAATTAGGAGAGAGCTCTAAATAACCCCAATCAGGTTTATCAGTTAAGTGTATTGAGACACAGAATGTAAAAGTATCAGATTGATGGCAAAGGATGAGGAGAAGGAGGGAAAGGGACTAGAGGAACTTGATATGCTCAGTTCTCTAACAGATTATAATAAGAATCCTAGAACGGATGGGAGATTAAGGTTGGGGAAAAGCTTACCATGTGGATTAAGAACCCACCCTTGCAAAATCTATGGAAAGCTTCTAAAGGACAAAACATGGAAACAAATGACTTTCCCATTTTCTTAGGGCTTTTTTTTGGGTCACATACACATGTAG
Source organism: Anolis carolinensis (assembly GCF_035594765.1). Classification (NCBI taxonomy): domain Eukaryota; kingdom Metazoa; phylum Chordata; class Lepidosauria; order Squamata; family Anolidae; genus Anolis; species Anolis carolinensis. The sequence continues at coordinate 266,925,214 of NC_085842.1, forward strand.
TGCTATGATTTCAGTTTACCGTATCTTGTTGCATAGTATTTGCAATTTTCATCCCTCTTTTGGCTGAAAAGGGGGTGTGCGACTATTACGTGATGAAAGAAATTCGAGTTAGGGGGCAGAGCAATGCACCAGTTGAGTGACACACTGTAGCTCAGAAGGGGGCAGGTGCATGGGTGAGTGATACTTTGAGGAAATTAATTAAGGGTGTGACTATTATTCAAAGAAAGTAAACATACCAATTTGGGGGACCAAAAATGGGAATGTGACTATTATGTGATGAAACACATGGCAACATCCTAAGAAATCCTAGGGTTGTATTTTGATGAGGCACTAGAGGAGCTCTCTGGCTAATAATTTTAAATATTGTTGTTGGGTGCCTTTGAGCCATTTGTGACTTATTGTGACCCTGTCACAGGGTTTTCTGGAGTGAGAGTGTGTGCCTCACTGACATTCACCCATTGGGTTTCCATAGCTAAGTGGAGAATTGAACTCCGGTCTCCAGAGTCATAGTCCAATGCTTAAACCTCTACACCAGTGGTTCTCAACCTGTGGGTCCCCAGGTGTTTTGGCCTAAAACTCCCAGAAATTCCAGCCAGTTTATCAGCTGTTAGGATTTCTGGGAGCTGAAGGCCAAAACATTTGGGCACCCACAGGTTGAGAATCACTGCTCTATACCATACTGGTTTGGCTAAACTGAAGATCTCAGGATTCCTTAGGTTGATGGGGAGGCAGTTAAAGTGAAATACAACTGGCTCTCTGCATTTATGTGTTTAATTCTGTAGGTTTGATTAGAAATGGGTATGATTAAAATTTTCTCTCTAGGAATCCCTAAGTCCTCCAATGTAACTGTATTGGAAGATGACTATAGAGTCACCAAAGAGGACCTAAAGATACCTAAAGACACCCTTCTAGGAATCGCTGCATCAGTGGTTCTGAACCTGGGGTCCCCAGATGTTTTGGGCCTACAACTCCCAGAAATTCCAGCCAATTTACCAGCTGTTGAGATTTCTGGGAGTTGAAGGCCAAAAACATCTGGGGACTCCAGTTTGAGAACCACTGCTCTACATTGTCTGGTGTGATTCTGTGGTAAGCTTCTAGCTGTAATTGGCCATAAAATCATTTTGGAGAACCAAAAGATTCCTAGGGGAAAATAGCTATTTTTATTTGTGTTTTCTCACTTTTGTGGGTATCCTGTGCCCTAATCTGAGTGAATGTGAAGCACTGACTGTATAGTGTTATAATTGTGTTGTATGAAAGGGTCCTTGTTTTCTAGTACTCATATATCTTTTTACATCCATATTGCCATATAGGTCTGCAACTCTTTAGCAGCTTCACATGCATTGGGATTTCTTCAGGTGTCTGAAATAAATTTGTCAAGATTGGGGGCTAAGCTCAGCTATATGGCATAAGGAGGAGGACTGACTGCAGTCTTCCTTCCATCTTTTAGGTGGGCCCTTCTGCTCCCTTGGTGTGTAACCTGCAGAGACCTTTTAATCTTTACCTTCAAGCACCTTCCATGTAACATACCTGGTAATATTAGCTCAAGCATTATGAAATGTTTTACTTTGCTGTTCTTCATTCCTGCCAGTAGATGGTAACCACTGACCAAACATCAAACGAAGAAACGAGAGATTTTTATTCACAGCCACATCTCTAGTTTGGCAGACTTGCTGCTTTTCAGTATTTATTGCAGGGCCGAGTGTGAGAGAAGGCAACATCCCTAATCCTTTGGAACAAATTGAACCTGAAAACTTAAATGAACCTCTACAAATGAGTTACCAGGAGGAAATTCAAGTCAATTAAAGTGTTCAAATAACCTGTGGAGAAACATGAAAAACTACAGAGGCTGACTTTTAAAAATCTGCTTTTTAAATACAGACCTTTCACTAGTGGCTCATTTTCAAAGCATGATATGGAAGCCATGGCCACATACGTACAATTTCTAATCCAGCCATTATATTTTGGATTAGACATCATACTAAATCCATGGGCTAATCCAATTGAACCCAGATCTTGTAAAAATGAAAAAAAAATGGTTTACATAATCTCAGAATCCTGGATCATCCTGGCTGGAGGATTTGGAAAGCTGAAGTCCTCAAGTAACTTCATAATGTTTACCTGGGCGCTAAAGCTATCCATTTCATGCCACTGCTCTGCGACACTTTTCTCAGTGGTTGCTATTGAGACTTGCTGTAAATGAGGGGCATTTTATGATTCAGGAAAGAGACAAACTGCTTCCAATCTAGTGACATCAAAACCATCACACTATGCAGCACCTTTTTAAAAGGATGTTGCTTGTAAAAACTTTGTTTCTCTGATATTGTGATCCTGGAAGATTTTAGGTCCATGGAGCTTGCCTACTAAAGATCCACCTGTTTTGCTCTTCAAATGCTATCCTACATTTTAGGATACAATGCACGCACGCACGCACACACACACATATATACACAGTAGAGTCTCACTTATCCAAGCCTCACTTATCCAAGCTTCTGGATTATCCATGCCATTTTTGTAGTCAATGTTTTCAATATATCATGATATTTTGGTGCTAAATTCGTAAATACAGTAATTACAACATAACATTACCACGTATTGAACTACTTTTATGTCAAATTTGTTGTATAATATGATGTTTTGGTGCTTAATTTGTGAAATCATAAACTAATTTGATGTTTAATAGGCTTTTCCTCAATCCCTCCTTATTATCCAAGATATTCGCTTATCCAAGCTTCTGCTGGCCCGTTTAGCTTGGATAAGTGAGACTCTACTCTGTGTGTGTGTGTGTGTGTGTGTATGTGTGTATGTATATATATATAAACAATGTAAATCTTTATATAGTTTTCATGTTAAAAATGCTGACTGATGGAATAGAATGCATAGAGTTGACATACATGGGGAAAAGATAAATCCGTCATTCTCTACTACTAAGATGTAGACCAGAGTTAGCAACCCTAAAAGCCTTTGGGCCACACATGACCTTACAGAGGCTTTATGTGAGCCCTGCAGTTTCCTGAAGCCCTGTGTTCGATGAACACACACACACATACAAAAGTCTAAAGATGCATCTACACTGTAAAATTAATGCAGCTTGACAGCACTTTAACTGCCATGTCTCGATGCTACAGAATAATGAGATTTATAGTTGTATTAAGTCTTTAGCCTTCTCTGCCAGAAGGTGCTGGTACCTCACCAAACTACAATTTCCAGGATTCCATAGCATTGAGCCATGCTGGTTAAAGTGGGATGCTCCTACGTCATCAACTCCACTGTACTAGCCACGTTGTCCAAATGCCCCATCACCGTCTCCCAAAGCAGTTACTATACTCACAACTCAGAAACGGAAATCGAATGTTGGTGGACAGGAAAAGAGATTGAAAGATGGGCTTAAAAACTCTGGCATAGACAGCAAGAACTGGGAAGTCCTGGCTCTTGAGCACTCTAGCTGGAGGTCGGTTGTGATCAGTAGTGCTGTGGAATTTGAAGAGGCACGAATGAAGGGTGAAGGTGAGAAACATACCAAGAGAAAGGCATATAAAGCCAATCCTGATTGGGACTGTCTTTCACCGATGTCATCACGATGGAAGAACATGCAAGTCAAGAATAGGACTCTACAGTTACCTACATATCCACTGCCAGGACACTGAACCTGGAAGACAGTCATACTCGGACATTGAGGAATTGCTTAAATCCTAGGTGTCAAATGGCATTACCATTTAGGTGCACCTTAAATAAATGCTATTTCTGTTCCTGAAAGTGGCAATTTGTCATTTGAACAAGGTACCCTACCTGATTTTATAGGCTAGTCCCTGATTTGTCTGGGTGGCTATGGACGTTTTCTTGGGAAGAGGGACTGGTGTCTGGCAATCGGAAACTACCCCAGGTCCTCTGGAGATTGCCCATCCATGATGTAGGACTCTTCTAAGCTGCTTTGAGCTAGTAGAAAGTGTGATACAAATGCAATAGGTAAACGAATATTGTACTCCTTGGATTTTCTGCTGGTATCTTGATTTTGAGCATTGGACTATGACATTGGAGAACAGAGTTCACGTCCATGAAAACCCACTTGGGCAAATCACACTCTTAGCCTCAGAAAACCCTGTGATAGGTTCCCCTTTAGGGTCACTATACATCAGAAACAAGCTGAAGGCACACAACATCAACAACAAATCTTGGGTTATTAAACCAAGTACCTTTATCAAGATGGAAAGCCAAATTGCTCATTGCCAAAAGAATTCATGACCCACAACTAGTGTCAAATTTTGTTTCAATGTGACTGGCTGGATTCATTTGCCAGGATGCCCCTGTAACAAGATGTTCAGCTCTAACCATGACAGACAGGAAAGATGAATCGTGCTCTTTGCATGCTATAAACCTCAAGGCCTTTTCGTGAGCTACCACCTGGATTATCTCGCTCATCTTGAATGCATTGGCATCTGATGAGGTTGCTCTCTTGAACTTGCTTCTTTCTCGATTGTTACAGACATTGGGAAATTGGTGTGATAACCCCTGTGATCTTGTTTTCCTGCATGAATGCAATGCGATGTTTAATTTATTATGCTTTAGCTATTGCTCTTGCATCTGAATGTGACTAGAATATTTCACATTGCAGCATTTAGCACTCTCCTACATACTGCATGGCTCCTTCCTTTGCTTAAAAGACATAAATAATTCCCTTTATTGCAGATTGGACTACTATTTCACACTGAACCTGAAAGCGAAGGTAACTTTAAAACAATAATTACCTCCTTAAATTGGGTGTCATTTCCACAATTCATCTTAATGTGCAGACTTATAGGGTATACTCTTTTTAAAGAGAAAACTTACATGATAGAATCGTCTCTTACCAATAGGCCATAGTAATATACTGAGAGATTTCACTGAACCTACTGATATTCAAAGTCCTTTACGCTGGCTTTACATGTGCATTTTAAAGACTTCTGGCCTGATTCGAGTTATTTTTTGGCCCTGCTTTTATTTATTTATTTATTTGCAGTATTTATATTCCACCCTTATCACCCCGAAGGGGACTCAGGGCGGATCACATTACACATATAAGGCAAACATTCAATGCCTTGACATAGAACAAAGACAAAGACAAACATAGGCTCCGAGCTGGCCTCGAACTCATGGCCTCTTGGTCAGAGTGATTGGTCTCAGCTGGCTGCAGCTGGCTGCTCACCAGCTTGCGCCACAGCCCGGGTATGGGTGCAAATGGTGCATGAGTTTTAATTATGCAAAAGCCCCCCAGCCACCGCCGAAACCTGAGGTTTCAGGCTCAGTGATGAGTCCAGGAGGACTCCCAAGCTGCAAACCTTTGCCTTCAAATGAAATGTGACCCTACCCAGCACAGGCTGTAAACCTATACCCTGTTTAGCCTTACGACTGACCAGAAGGACCTCTGTCTTGTTTGGATTCAACTTCAATTTGTTCGCCCTCATCCAGACTGTCACAGTGTCCAGGTACCGGTTCATGACCTGGTAGGTTTCTTTTAGGAAGAGGAGGGCCCAGGCAAAATAGTGAAGTTCCAGACTGCTGTTCATGCAGCCTAGAAGACTTTTCTTCACCAACCAGCTGCTTAATTCTGGAAACAGACCTGGGCAGGGCCTGCATATTACCTAGCTTTCCCCAGTATTAATAGTAAGGTAGCAGGACGTGGGAAACACATGTTGGGCTCTCAGCAAGCTCTTTGTGTTGCTCCCCTGGATTTTGAAAACAGAAAAGGAAAAGAGAGAGAAAAAAGGGGAGAAAACAGGACATGAATGTAGAGTGTCTATCTGATTAATGTGATGGGCAGTAAAAATATGGAGCATGCTGTATATATTTATGTTTGCAAATGTTTACATTTGTGCATGTACACCCTACACAAGTATGAAGAGCAATGTGTCTATGCTTGCTTATGCATAGAAGAGAGACATGAGGAGGGGGAGAGCCCAGGCACACAGTTGGCACACAGTGTAGCCTTCAGGAACATAGAGCGTAAGTCCTATACAGATTTACTCAGAAAAGGACCATTTGTATTGAATAAGACTCACTCTGTAGGACTTTTTATTTAGGATTGCATACCCACCAATGTTTCATGAATTAAAACTGGGACACATGTGAATGTGGACAAAAGCAACAAAGTGGCACAGGCAAGTAAAGGGGAACAACACACAAACTATTGTTTTAAGCAGGGAAACATTTGAAATTATGTACTAAGTTTAGAAAAAAATTGAAAACAAACTCCAGCATGCCTACAGGAAAGGACAGGATGTCCCCCTTTTCTCCGTTCCGCTGAATTAATTGAATACAAATTACCGTATTATTTACTGGAATCTAATGCACATCTTTTTTGGCTTAAGTGCTTAGCCAAAATTGGGATACGCATTAGATTTGATGGCACATTACAGTCGCATGCCAAAAGATGCCTTTGCTTCTCCATCAGGATGAGACTAACAAACTCACCAGCCTCTGCCTGATGAAGCAGGGACTTCCCTCCCCAAGCCTTTCTCCTCAGTCTCCTAGCTGACCGTACCAGTCAGAGAACCCAGTCGTGTTGAAGCCAAATGGAAGACTTTGAGAAACTTCCAAAACTCAGCCTTCTTCCCCAGCTGGGAAGAAGGGAGAGAGAGGGGGCGGGCGATGGGGAGAGAGGTAGGAGGCAGAAGCTGTTGCCTAAGGGGGCCCCACAAAGTGATTTTTCCATCTCATTCCCCCGAAATATAACCTACCATTGAGGGTATCTCTTTCAGACATCAACTAGCACTGACCTTGCTTAGTTTTCAAGATCAGATCAGACTGTCCCGTCCCACTTTAAACCCTGCAGAGTTCTGGAGCTTGTAGTTCAGCGAGCCGAGGATGTCTCTTGCTGAGAGTAGGAAATCCCCTCCCTAAACTACAAGCCCCAGAATCCTGCAGGCACAGATTCTAAATCCTATTTTTTGGGTGATTGCCTCAGGAGTGTTTAGTTCCCATAATTCTTTCCAGTAAGTCAGGGAAGTTTCCAATGTGATTTGTTTATAGTTCCCTTTTGTGGCTCTAAGGAGATTTGTGGGCTAAAGTCTAGGACCCCAGCATAGCTCTCCTAGGATGCATCTACACTGTAGAATTAATGCAGGTTAGCACTACTTTGAATTGCCATGGCTCAGTACTATGCATTTCTGGGAGTTGTAGTTTGGTGAGGCACCAGCATTCTTTGGTAGAGAAGGCTGAAGACCATGTAAACAACTGCCCCCATGAATCCACAGCACTGAAAGTGGTGTCAGACTGCATTAATTCTAGTCCAGATTCACCCAAGGACTTTGGAATCACCTAAGATGCACCTAAACAGGATGTATGCTGTTGGATAGCACTGAGAATTATTCATTGTATGGAATCCTGGGATTTGTAATTTGGGGAGGTACCAGCCCTTCTTGGCATAGAAGGGTAAAGAGCTTGTAGAACTACAACTTCCAGGATTCCATAGCATTGAGCCAGGGCAATGAAAGTGGTGTCATGCTGCATTAATTCTATTGCATAGATTCACCCAAGGAAGCTGGGGCAGAATAAACAGGAGAGGCTCCTTGGGGGAAGGGTTACCTATTTCTCTGGTTTTACTTTCAGTTGCTGGAACATTTGGTGTCCTAACATTTTGGTTTTAAAAGAAGCAGTTCTAAGAAAGCAGCAACTGTAATACACATCTTTTCTGGCCAAATTTCAGAGTGCACTTTTTGCAGCTGTGCATTACATTTGCCAGCAAATGTGTTTTTTCGTTTCAGCGTTTTGAACATTGAAATGCGTATTACATTCGATGGCACTCTAAATTGGAGTAAATATGGTACTTTTGTGCCGTGGATTCAGTTAGCAGCACTAAAAGTGAAATGAAAGCAAAGGGTAAACATGGAAAGAGGAGAGAATCTGGGACATTTTAAAAGCAACAATGGAACTGGGACAGCACAAGATTAATTGGAGTTTTCCCTGCCAAAAATGGGATAGTTGGAGGATATGGGATTGTGGCTTTATACCACATTATTCATGATACCCCTCAGCAGAAATGGTTTGGGAAACCAGGAATAAAATCCCCACCCAGCCATGGAAAATACTGGGTTATAATTTGGAGCTGACTTTCATGACAACTTAATGACAACACATACAATAACAAGAAATAATGCATTACTTGTATTGCCATATACTTTTGATGCAGGAAATGCCCCAAGGGGGAAAAAAACATGGAATTTTGTTCCAAAGCTGTAGCAGAGTCAGAGAAGAAACACAAGGGGGCACTTTAGACCATTGACTAAATGACTAAATATTTTTGCCTCAACTGTAGCTTTCATGAAACTGGAGATAAGTACAACCAAGGCCTTTATCGTGATCAATGAAAGTGGTCTAGTTCAGATTGTTTAGAGAGAAAGGGTGCAAACATGAAACAGCCACTCAGCTCCTTAATGGAACAGCACACTGTATACAAATATACATTCACAGTCTCATTTCATACCTTACTAGATCCGAAAGGAAGCACAGAGGCCTGGATCCACCCCAGCTATTGATTCAATTCAGTATGCAATATGCAGTCTTAATGCTACCCCTTAAGTGATATTAAAATTGCTACCAAAATGAAATTAAAAACAGTTCAGGAGGGAAGATTATGATCAGGAGAGTTTTAAAATTGCAATATGCCCAACCTAATTCTCTACCGTACTGACACGAAGTTGTAAATATTGGACTCGACCTAGATACGTACTTGAATTAGACCCATGTAAATGAATTTGAATATGAGACCAATAAATATCAGATACTTTCAGAGGAAGTAACTGGCAAAATCACCTCTAAATAATCCTTATCTTAGAAACACTATGAGTCCCCTTCGGGGAGATAAAGCAGGGTAATAATAATAATAATAATAATAATAATAATAATAATAATAATAATAATAATTCATGAGGATGCCAGCTTGAAGGCATGCATGCAATCCAGAGTTTAGAAAATCTGTAGGCTACAATTTCAAAATCACCTAGCCAACAGCAGGGGGGAATTCTGGGAATTTTACTCCAGAAAGCAGATTTCAAGATTTTGTTTAGAAGCAACCTGCTATTTCAAGGCTACAGTATTATTTGCATGGAGCAATGGAGACAAGGCTTCCTATTAAGATAATTGTAGTGCCTTCCATATTAGTGGCACAGTGAGCTTATTATTTATTTTAGTAGGAACCTTGAAGTAGGTATCCAAAGTGTTCGACCTTATTTCCAAAATAGTTTCAGGACACTGGGAACTTCCTTTAAAATTCAGACTAAAAACAAATAAATTTAACAACTCACTGGCATTGGAGTCACCAGTGAATGTTGCCTCCAGAAGTGAGTTCTATGCATATGGGAGAAAAATCCTTAGTTCCAACTCTGAAGGTTAATCAAGTAATAGTCCTGACTGAACAGGAGCTATGCACACTGCTGAACAAATCCCAAGTAGAACAAATCCCAGTAGAGTCTCACTTATCCAACACTCGCTCATCCAACGTTCTGGATTATCCAATGCATTTTTGTAGTCGATGTTTTCAATAAATCATGATATTTTGGTGCTGAATTCATAAATACAGTAATTACTACATAGCATTATTTTGTACTGAACTACTTTTTCTGTCAAATTTGTTGTATAACATGATGTTTTGGTGCTTAATTTGTAAAATCATAACCTAATTTCATGTTTAATAGGCTTTTCCTTAATCCCTCCTTATTATCCAACATATCAACTTATCCAACGTTCTGCCGGCCCGTTTATGTTGGATAAGTGAGACTCTACTGTACCTCTTTAAGGGGGAGAAAATACAGGTGGAAACTGAATCCAGGCACCTTCCCATTCATCAGTGGGTTGGCAGCATTTCTGAAACTCATCACAGTAACTATCTGTTTTTCAGAGAAATTCTTGCATACAGCCTAATACTGGACCCAAAATCCTCCATTATGAGCCCTGTGTATTTCATTACTATTTAAAATGTCTGCAAAGTTACTGGAATTTGTACAAGGAAAAATATAAATGCAAAATGGGTGAAAATGATTATTACTATCAGTTTGTTACTAGAAAAGCTTATCATTAACGGCAGCAGCAACCTTTCAAGATATTCATCTTCCATTTAATTAATGATTTCTTGCAGTTCACATATTGAGTCAAAATGAGGATCCTTTACTTAAAGCATTCCTGCTCTAAGGGATTTTGTATCTCTCTCGGGTATCTTATTCAATTGATTTTTTTTGAGCTGGAGAACCTCATACACAATCTCCCTTATTTAAGTCAGAAGTATGGAGGAATTGTCTGTATTATTAAAAAGATCACATGCTACTTTTTTTGCATATTACCTCTATAAGCGTCCTTGGATAGGTCTGGATTCAAGGTGTAGACTTTGATATTCTGCAGTAAAAACAGATATATTTTCTTCTACAATGGCCTCAAGATAATTTAGGCTTCATCCTTCACAATTGTCCATACTTGCTGGATCTAATAGGATGTACAGTAGAGCCCCGCTTAACCGAATTAAACGGGCAGGCCCAATCTTGGATAACTGAATTTGATGAATAATGGGGGGTGGGCTATTATCCAAGCAGGGGGGCTGGACCAGAGTAATGTGATCCAAAGCCAAAAAAATGTGCAGGATCTTTAATACTTAACTGGAATTTATATGCTGCTGTAACTTACACCTTAATTGGTCACTATATTTTCACTTTTCAACACAGTCTTCCATGTATAGTACTGTGATGAGTCTTCCAATACCTTGTGCAAGAGTTCATAGTTCATTCAACAACATTAATATATTTTTCTTTTTGGTCACATGGGAGTGTTAAGGAGGCAAAGGAAGGAAGCCCCATGAAGAACTACAGTAAGAGAAACCTGTGTCATAAGGGATGTTTGATGTCATTCAGGATGGTGCTCACACCAGCATTGCTGGAAACCTCCCTCTCTCCTTGATTCCTACAATCACTAGGGTCAATCATAAGGTTAATCCAACCAAAGTACCAACTGTGACAGAGCACTCTTCCTGCTGTAATCTTAGTTGGAGAGCTGGTTTTGATACACGTGGGATTTGCAACCAGATGATGGATAAATTGCCCTTTCCCAGTGTCATCCAGATCATGGAAACCTTACTGTGAGTGAGGTGGATCATTTCCATACACATCTAAAGGAGTTCCTCAGCAAAGATTGGACTACTTTATACTGCACACACACAAAATCAGCATAGGGATCTGCACCTTTACCCTGTGGCTTATGACTATCTGTTGTCCATTTCAGAATAGGATGAGATCTCAGGGGAGGAAAGGAACTTTGTCAACTCATGACACATTTCCAATCATTCAATATGTCAAACAGTTTTCTCAGAAGGGTCTCAACATCTATACAGGGATTTTCTAGAAACTGTTGTTTAGCATACTGCACAATTGTAATGTGTCACGAATTGACACAGTCAATAGAAATGTGACTAAGCTCTCTAAATATTGTCATGCTGAAGTGGAGTGAAAGAAAATAAGAAGCTTCACCTTTATTGTATAATGAGCTTACACCGGTCCAAGATGACAAATGCTTCCTTGTAATGGCATTGTTTGTGGTTTGACCAAAAGGGGAGAGAGACTTTGTTGTTTCCTCCCATAATGACCAACCTAATATTCTGAAATAGCTGTGATACATCAGTTCTCAGCTGTTGCAAGGTTTTGTTTCTGTTCGTACACAATGGTAGCCATGGTTGCCTGTGGAACAGCACTTTTCTAGGCATATATGTAATTCTTTCTGTTGGAGCACTATTGAAAGAGAAAGTCATAATACAAAGTAATCTCTCTGCAGCTCTTTCCAAAGTGGGATGAGACTACTGCTGATCATGATTAGCTCCCTTTGTGCGCTGTGTTGAAATCAACACAACCTGGTCTATTAGCGCTGTGAGAACTCTGCTTTATTGAGTCTCCTTCCTTTCAGCTGCAGGGACAAAGCAAAACAATTGGCATCTAAATTCAAGTTTGATGGAGCTGGACTAAAGCTGAGTAATGGAGCTTGTGGGCAAAGTGCATTTATTCATAATGCACAACCATCTTTTTAGTAAAACAATTTAAGCAATAGAATGGGTACAGAAATACGTCAAAATTACTTTTGCTATAAGAATAAAGTTCCTTTCCTTTTCAGTAGATTCAACCCTCTCCCCAGCCCAGTTTTTTAATTGCTGTATCATTTCTTTGGTGGGTATAGAACACGCTCTGTTTCTGTTAACAAAGCCCCCTGAAACATGCTACAATTTAGAAACTCAGATTGTGTAGGAATTCAACAAAAATGCAATGTTCTTATTTGGATGATACACAATTTTGGCAATTTTATGGGCCTCCTAAGGTTAGCATAGTTTAGGGCAGTGGTTCTCAGCCTAGGGTTCCCAGATGTTTTTGGCCTACAACTCCCAGAAATCCCAGCCAGTTTACCAGCTGTTAGAATTTCTGGGAGTTGAAGGGCCAAAAACATCTGGGGACCCCAGGTTGAGAACCACTGGTTTAGGGCCTCAGTATGTCTAAATTCAGTCCTGTTTCACCATACATGGCTCATAAAATGTGGTATCTTTGTACACCCATTGGACTGGTTGATACAGCAATTTCTCCTTCTTTTTCAATGAGGAACAAATAATGCAAACTGTGTGTATCACAGCATACCCTAAATCAGTGGTTCTCAACCTGTGGGTCCCCAAATGTTTTGGCCTTCAACTCCCATAAATCCTAACAGCTGGTAAACTGGCTGGGATTTCTGGGAGTTGTAGGCCAAAACACCTGGGGACCCACAGGTTGAGAACCACTGTTCTAAATCCTCCTTACATCTTGCATAGGGTAAGTTTGGCAGAGGATCGGGAACATTATAACTTCTCCAACACGTAGAAGCTTTAGGAACTCTGAAGATAGGAACAAAGTCCTCAAATCTGTCATATCCGGCCTATTTATGCTACGCATACTGTATTTACACTAACTATGTATAGGGCAATATTAATTATCATGTTCCTCTCTCAAAGCCTTGGAATTGGGGTTTTTATTCTTCTGGATCAGCACCCCCTTTCTGCATGTTTCTATGAGTTATTTCAAATATAATGTCCATGCACCAAGCTAATGTAGCAGGGACATTATATGTCCAAGGGGAATCCAGCTCCCCAAATGAATAAGACCTACACATTTTTTCACAGTTGGAACAGAAGTTGGCCACAACTTTATTGATTATAGCTGATGTAGGGTTGGCCCTTCCATGAGTTGTGAATGCCAGCATCAACCAACCTGCCTATTGTCCAATGAGCCAATCATTCAAACCCATTGCTGGAACCCATGGGGTGACAGGAAAGCCACACATGGTGCCCCCCAGCGTAATCCCTCCTGTTACCAGGGGCAGTCAGGGCCAACTCCTCAAACTGTGCTAAACCGTTTGCTTGCACTCCCTAAGCCGCCCCCCCCCCCCATCCCCATGGGAAGCTCTCAACCACTGCTAATAGCCATGGTTATCTATCAAAGATCCCAGACCCATGCCAACCACCAACCATCACCTTCAGGTTGTGATCAATATTATACATTACATTTTTTCAAAATAAATTAATCACATGAGATAGTGTTAACAAACAATGTGCCATTGCTAGTTGCAGTGCCCCAGCTATGAATTTGCTAATGATAAGAAATCTAACTTCAAGAAACATGCAGCAAAGGTGCCTGCTCACCATGGAATGTCTGATAGATTAAATCAGTGGTTCCTAATCTTTGGCCCTCCAGTTGTTTTGGACTTCAACTCCCAGAAATCCCAGGCATTTTACCAGCTGTTAGGAACTGTGGGAGATAAAGTCCAAAACATCTGGAGGACCAAAGGTTGGTCCACTGGATTAAAGGAATGGGGGTGGGGTGCACTAAAGGTGAAAGGCTAGCTACCTAGCTCCCAGGCATCTGTTATACACTCTTCAGGTGGATCATAGTGGAAATCAGTGATGTGCTCTGGCTGCCCGTCAGCCAGTGAGTCCAGTGGTGGCTAAAACAATATGATTGCCACCATAAATATGGCAGCAACCTTTCCCCAAAGGCAAATAGGGAGGAAATGAGAAGGACAAGCTTTAGGATTTGTATTAGCCTGAGAATACTCATACAAGAGGACTGATTCAAAACCAGACTTGGTGTACTTGTGTAGTAGCTCTGATGACTGATGGTCTTGTTTTACAGGTGTATGGATTTAACAATAGTGTTACATTAATGCTATTTAATTTGCATTAAAAGCCAGTTTATTTGCTACCTGGCAGTACAATCAGATCTGTATGCCGATAACCAAATCAATAAATTATGCATCACAGAAGAGGATAATGAAAAATGTGTGCACACACAGCAACACTCTTAGAAAAAGAGATGATGGTGAGGTTCAAAAAATAAAGCATCTTCTTGAATACCAATGTCTTGCCCAGCCCCACTGTCTGTGCACCATTTACACATAACTTTTATTGAATATGGGTTGAACTCAATAAAATGTTGACATAATTTTTTTAGAGGCAATAAAGCATCTGGGCACATTCAAAAGCCCTATTGTGATGGCTAACCCTTAAAGCAGATGTTATATCTACTGGCATTTATTTAGCTGAATGTTGGCATAATTAATTCCAGGTAAAAAATAGCAAAGACAAATTAGAAAACTAGTCATGCTTAGAAATTCTGAAAAACCAACTTGGCATAGATTAAAAGAAAGCATTTGATAATTAATAGTTTGTGACTCTTTGCAATCCATAATTATTTTAGTTAGATCTTTTCCTCAACAATCTGCTCAGTTTACAGTTTTCTCCAAACTAGCTCTGAAAATATCTCCAGCTGTTTTGCATACAGACCAGCTGTATAAATGCACTCTGCACTAAAGGGAGATAGAAAAAATCCCAATATACGTTGTGTTTTGCTACTAACTTACACTCTGTATCAGTGACTCTCTCGATATAGTTGCTTATTGGTTTTGTCTACAATTCAATAATTATTCATTCATAGTTACATGTCACTATGATACTTAAAACATGTCTCATATCCTGCATCAAGTTCAAAACATCAGGAAGGTGAAAGTTATGGAAATGTTAAGCTAGAAGAAAAAGGATCCTGGTGATCTCTATTGTCACTAGCAGAAATGGGGTCCCTGTCACGATTCTCCCTTGTGCCCAAGATCATTCATGCAAGTGTTATTGAAAACCAAAACCCCAAAACATAACACCAAAATCTGCAGTTCCATAGGTGCCCAGCAATGAAGTCTGCAGTCATCTTTTCCCCAGTTTCAGGCAACTTCCAAATGAACTCTCCCAAAGTTGCAAAAGCGCCACATAAACACCTCAGGAGATTGCTGTGTGTTTTCTGGGCTGTATGGCCATGTTCAATCTATGGCAGGCATCCTCAAAGGTTGTGAGGTATATACCTTGCAACCTCTGAGGATGCCTGCCATAGATGTAGGCGAAACGTCAGGAGAGAATACTTCTGGAACATGCCCATATAGCCCGGGAAACACACAACAACCCTCTGATTCCAGTCATGAAAGCCTTCGACAACACACCTCAGGGGATGTCTCAACATTAGAATGAGGAAAAACCCTAAACTTCTCACAATACCCTGGGAAACACATAAAAGGCCTAAGAAGAGCCATGGGGCTTTTACCAATTGTATCTAACTTTATTCCTGGGAACATTTCCTCATCCCAGTCTCCAAAGCAGACCCCCTCCCTGGGTAACCCTTGTCACCCATTTTTGTGGCCAACCAAAATTCATTGTCCTGTTCTGAACAAGAATCATCAATCCCATGAACTCCAGCACAGCCACAATCCTTTCCTTCTTCACCACTTCCCTGTATGGACCAAAAACCAGCCTCTAGACTTCAAATCAGGCAATGACAGTTTATTAAATTTCCCACCACATTTTGCAACCTATCAACATCTATGGCACACGGAATTCCAGCACCAATTTGGATCTATCAACAGCTGACACGGCAAAGTCTCTTTGTTTTGAATAGCTGTCAAAGTAATATATTAATCTGTATTTTCTCAATTCTGCTTATGTTAGTTTTCAGAGCACAGATTCTGCTGAAATCAGCTTTGGCCAAAGGTGAATAAAAGCCTTTGTTCTTTGCTGTCATCCCATCTGTGTCTTATTTGGTCCTTTGGGAGATTGACATGTCGGGCCCTGAACCTACAGTTCTTGTGGAGCTGAAATCACTTAACAGAAGGGAGGGTGCAAATGTCAATCAGCCGCTGCCCAAACAACAGGTGAACCGATCCCCAGTGATCAGAGTAGAAGTTTTCTGGTAAGTGGGTATATGAAGACTTTCATAGTCTCTACATGTTTTTAAACAAGTGGGTACATAGGGATTATAAGTAACATACAATTATGAACATGTAATTCATGGTTACACATTTGGAATTTTCCAACTGGATTCTGGTTACCATTTTAAAAAGTCCGTAAGGGTCAAAATAAGTCAGTGAATTCACACACTATTAATAGTCATTGCAGTCAGTTTCTAATTAAAAGTGTGGAAGTAAATTATGGGAAATTCGGAGCCAGCTGGCTCAAGGCATTTTTTTGAAAATTATGACAAAATGGGAGCCCAGCCTACTATGAACAGGAGTCAGCTAGATTTGCTGCTGAATCTAAGGTTGCAACTACATTGTAGAAAGAATTCAGTTAGACACCATTTTAAGTGCCATGGCCCTGCTATGAAATCACAGTAGAGGTCTTCATCCTCCTCTGCCAAAGGGGACTGGTGCCTCACCAAACTACAAAACCAAAGTTTTCATCACATTGAGCCAGGCAGTTGAAGTGATATCAAACTGCATTCATTCTACAGTATAGATTTGCCCTTTGTGTGTTTTAAAATGTGTTTTATTTATTGTGATGTCCCATGGACCCTTGGGCTGTGAACCTGACTCCATTGTGGACAACAGTGATGAGGAAACAGGTTTAGTACCATTTCAGCAAGACTCTGCCCCATTCCAGATGTTCCCTATTGACAATTCTAGTTCAGTGCTCATTAAAAAGGGCCTTGAAATGGAGTCTTCTCTTCCCAGCTCTCCTCCCTTTGATAGGAAAATGTTTGTACAAATGAACAGACAGGAGAAAGCGGGACAAAGATGAAGCGCGCGATTAGCAGCAAGGGAATCTGCTGATTAACCTATTTTCCCCTGAGAACTCTAAGGGAGGATTGCATCTGGTCGAGATGTTGTTCTAGCTCTTTTCCCTTGGGAAAAGAGCAGTGGAGACACCTGTTCTGAGGGAAGATTCGAAGTTCTTAAAAGTTCTGTGCGCTGGCTAGCCAGCGCGGAGTCAACGTGTCAGTTTGGAGGATTAACTTCGCTTCCAGTCAAGTGTGGACTGCACTTAAGTCCACTACTTTCCAGGCTTGCCGTGCCTTGCCTAGCCGTGTTCCTTGTTTGGTCTTGCCGTGAATCCAGCCTTGCCTAGTCGTGCCGTGTATCCAGCCTTGTTCTCAAATCCTTGCCTTGGACTTGTATTTGAACGTTAGAAAAAGACTTGGACATTTTCCCCACTCAAACTGCTTGGAAGTTTGAGTGCGTTTCGGTTCTTGGATTACAAACTTTAAACTCTAATATTATATATTGGACAATATATTACTGGACTATATTTGACCTTTCCTGGAAGGTCTATTGATGAACTTTATCTTCTGCTTGTTTTCGTTTTAATTTCTTAATTCCTTAATAAAGATATTAGATTGTTTATTGGCCTCGGTGTATTGGTTTCCAGTGCTCTCACAGCCAGGGGCGTCACATTTATGAACATAATATTTTAATTTTCTATACTGTATTTTGCTTTGTGTGGGTTTGATAGCCAGTAGATAAAATGTTTAAATATCTTCATGGCTTAAATCTTATTTCAGTATTAGTGGAATGCCATGTCAACAGGCTAAAGTGTAGCAGGCCAGATGGCAAGGTCCATCTGTCCTACATCACTTTGATGTTGTTCTCTGTCCCCAGCAACTGCCACCTGAGATGCCTACTTCACTCTGACTAATTGTAGAGCTGGCACACCTTAACACTTTGAGCATAAGCAGTAAGTCTTACTGATGGTAGGAAAACCAATTTAATGGAATAGTGGCACTGTACTGTAGACAGCCACATTGATATATTGGTGTGAATGTTAGACTTTGACTCTGGGAGACCAAGGTTTGAATGCCCATTCAGCCTTGGAAACTCTCTGGATGACCTATATCAAGTCTAGGCCATCTCAGCCTAAAAGAAACACAGTAGCAAACCTCCTCTGAAAAAAAAATGTAAACAAAACCCTATCATAGTGTTACCTAAATTAGAGTCAGTTTGAAGGCTCAAAACAGCCACAGTTTAATGAAGCTGTAAATTTGTTGGAGGTGCAGGTGGAGCTTCCCATAGAACTGCAATACCTAGAATTTTTTGGACAAAACAATGGCAATTAAACTAGAATAAGACCATCGTGTTTTGTAGCAAAGCTCTAATCACAATTTACCTGGGGCTGTAATCCTAGGCTTATTTACTGGGAAGCAGGTCCAATGGAAATCAATGAGCCTCTCTTTCACAGAACTAAGTTTAGGACTCCATGGACATTTATTTTCATTTTGTTTAAAGTAAAAAGGAGCATGCCCTGAATTCCAGCTGCATAGTAATTTATTCGATCGAGATTAATTGATCTGGAACTCCAGGCTGCGAAACAGTGCAGAGGCAGTACTTCTGAGGATAAGAGATAATATTTTACAAAAATCTGAATTTTGGCCATCAGCCAGGATTCATTTTGCTTGATCAAAGTGCCCCGCTCCCATGTGGTATAGTATTAACGGAGCATGCAATTAAAAAGTATACTGAATGTGTTCAGAGGCCTTTCACATCCAAAATTATTTGGATGCATGCCTCCCATAAAATAGACATAGTGCAGGCAACAGAAAATGTGTGTCTACACAACACATTTGTTTGTTGGATGTAACATGCAGTTTGGGGGTTAAAGCATAGAAAAACCAATTGCCCCCACAATCTCTCTTTTTAAAATAAAAGAGAAAACAGCTTTACCCATTCCTCACTGATGTTGGAACATGGAAGCTGTGGCCCAGGGTAGGTTTATGCTGTAGAATTAATGCAGTTTGACACCACTTTAACTACCATGGCTCAAAACGATGGGATCACAGGATTTGCAGTTTGGTAAGCCCCCGATGACTCAGCAGGTTAAACTGATGAGCTGCTAAATGTGCTGACCAAAAGGTTGGTGGTTTGAATCTGGAGAGCGGGGTGAGCACCTGCTGTTAGCCCCAGCTTCTGCCATCCTAGCAGTTCAAAAACATGCAAATGTGAGTAGATTAATAGGTACCACTCCAGCAGGAAGGTAACGGCACTCCATGCAGTCATGCTGGCCACATGACCTTGGAGGTGTCTACGGACAATGCCGTCTCTTCCGCTTAGAAATGGAGATGAGCACCAACCCCCAGAGTCAGACACAACTAGACTTAATGTCGGGAAAATCTTTACCTTTTCTAAGCCATCAATGTTCATTGGCAGAGAAGGCTTTGTGAAACTACAACTCCCATGATTCCATAGTATTGAACCATGGCAGTTAAAGTGAGGTCAAACTGCACTAATTCTGAAGTGTAGATGCACCCTTGAATGCACCACTGTGCTTCTGAACATGATAGCTAATTGGAACTTGGACTTAACACTGAAAAAAGAACATCATTAACTTTCACTAGTTATGTTTGGGGATAGTGAGGGTTCAATGAAATTTTATATATATATTAAAAAGCACAAATAAAAATGAAATTACTGAGCATTAATTTCAAGTTACTTTAATGATAACAGCATAATATGGTGGTTTTACACAACAACAACAACAACAACAACAACAACAACAACAACAACAACAACAACCTTTATTTATATACCACTCTATCTCCCATGGGGACTCAGAGCGGTTTGCACATGGTCAACATTCAATACCAACATACATCATACAAGATACAACAAACCAATAACAACAACAACTCAAACATTATAAAATTTTTACAAACATTTTAAAAACAATGTAAAACCTTTAATAAAAAGCAATTGCAGATTGCTCTATTGGGTTATTCTACAACCAATGGGTATAATTTCTAGATTGGACAAGATGGCAGTATGGGTTAGAGTAGGGCTCACGTAGTAAAAATAACATAAAGCCAGGGGTGAATTGTGACTAATAGCAAGGAAACTAGGACAGGATTACACCACTTCAAACCTACTGTGTAATTATAAGGGTAAAACTAATAAAAACAAGCACCATAACAAAATCAAAGGAAGTGGGTAAAGTGCAGAACAGGAATCATGTAATGGCCAGGGTGGCATCTAGGGTTTCAGAGTAGTCACTTCCAAAAGCCTATTGGGACCCCAAGCTACCATTTAATGGCCAAGGTGGCGTCTAGGGCTTCAGGTTAATCACTTCCAAAAACCTATTGAAACCACTAAGTTTTCAAGTCCCTACGAAAAGATGATATCGATGGAGCTAGTCTTATCTCTTTGGGGAGGGCGTTCCAAAGGCGGGGGGCCACCACTGAATAGGCCCTCTCTCTCGTCCCCACCAGCTGTATCTGGGACAGCGGTGGGATCAAGAGGAATGCCTCACCAGAAGATCTAAGGGTCTGCGCTGTGGCATAGGGGGAGATGCGACCACGAAGATTGGTGGGGCCCGAACCATTTAGGGCTTTATAGATCATAACCTGTACCTTGAATTGGGCCTGGCAGCTGATCAGCAGCCAGTGGAGCTGTTTTAGTAAGGGAGTTGTTCGATCCCTATAACTAGCTCCTTTCAGGAGTCTGGCGGAGGATCTTTGAACTAGGTGGACTTTCTGGACCGTCTTCAAGGGCAGCCCCACGTAGAGTGCATTACAGTAATCTAGTCTAGATGTAATCAAGGCATGGACCACGGTGGCTAAGTCAGGGTTCTCGAGGTATGGTCGCAGCTGGCACACCAATTTTAACTGTGCAAAGGCCCTCCCGGCCACTGCCGACACCTGAGGATCAAGTGTCAGCGCTGAGGCCAGGAGGACCCCCAAGCTGCAGACCTGTGTCCTCAGGAGCAGTGTTGCCACCTGATACCCCGATCGGCCCTGCGACTGACCAGGGCCTTGTCTGGATTAAGTTTCAACTTGTTAACCTGCATCCAGTCCAACACAGCTGCCAGACACTTGTTTAAGGTCCGGGGTTTGGAGTTCGGTGGAAAGGAGTAGAAGAGTTGGGTGTCATCCACATACAGATGGCACCCAACTCCAAAACTCCGGATGACCTCACCCAGCGGTTTCATGTAGATGTTAAAAAGCAAGGGGGGATAGAATGGAACCTTGTGGGACCCCACAGGCCAAACGCCAGGGGTCCAAGAAGGTGTCCCCCAGCTTCACCATCTGGGTATGGCCCTCTAGGAAGGAGTGGAGCCACTGCAGAGCAACAACCCCAATAAACATTCCAGAGAGCCGCCCCAGAAGGATACCATGGTCGATGATATCAAAAGCTGCTGAGATGTCCAGGAGAACCAACAGGGACACACTCCCCCTGTCTAGTTCTCTTCGGAGGTCATTTAGTGTTGAACAGCCACTCACACACCAGGGTTTGAATCCCTGCTCAGCTATGGAAACCCACTTGGGTGACCTTGAACAAGTGACAGTCTTTTAAACCCCAGTGGAAAGAAAAGACAAACAATTTGAACAATTCCAGATTTCAAGGAGTTTTGGAATGACATTTTCAGGTTTCTTGTTGTCAGACTTTTAAAGCAACACAAAGGTAAAGAGCAGGACAAGAAGTAATGTTAACTTTCAGCATCATATGGGAACAGGGGTTCTTCTCAAACCTTTTCAGCCATGGAGCCTTTTGAAGCAAAAATTTCTTATGGAGCCCCAAGAAATGTTTATACACTTTTTGTTGTTGTTTATTCATTCAGTCGCTTCCGGCTCTTCATGACCTCATGTACCAGACTACGCCAGAGCTTCCTGTCAGCCATTGTCACCTCCAGCTCCTTCAAGGTCAAGCCAGTCACTTCAAGGATAACATCCATCCATCTTGCCCTTGGTTGGCCCCTCTTCCTTTTTCCTTCTATTTTTCCCAGCATCACTGTCATCTCCAAGCTTTCCTGTCTTCTCATTATGTGGTCAAAGTACTTCATCTTTGCCTCTAATAACCTATATTATATATTATAAACTATATTAATGTATATATATCAGGCATGGGCAAACTTTTTGATGCATTGTGTTTTAAAATTTGACAGACGGGCTGGGCCAGTGGCAGATGAATTGAGAGTGTTTATGTGAACTGACTGAAAAAAATTCCTAGGCACACTGCACATAAAAAAGGAAAGGAAAGAAAGAACAATATAATATTTAAAATGAATAAGAATTTTAACCAACATAAACTTAGCAGTATTCAGTGGAAGACCCTAGGGGCCACCCAGTCCAACCCCCTTCTGCCATGCAGGAAATGCACAATCAAAGCACCCCCAACAGATGGCCATCCAGCTTCTTCTTAATGATAAGTAGTAGTAGTAGTAGCGGCAGCAGCAGCAGTAATGATAATAATAATAAGAGCAACCCAGGGGCCATCCAGTCCTATTCCATTTAGCCATGCAGAAAAAACACTTTCAAAGCAGCCCTGAGTGGCGGAAAGGAAATAGGGTTTTGGAAGCAAGGAAGGGAAGGGGGAAAGGATTTGGGCAGCCAGGGAGGTGAGAGAAGGGGAGCAGAAAAGAGGAGGAAAAGCTTGGAGGGGAAGGAAGGGGAGGGAGGAAGAGGAGGGAACCACAGAGGCCCTCATTATACTTCATGGGACCCCAAGGGCTCCAAGGAGCACACTTTGAGAACCTCTGTATTAGATTATTGCAGTGGCAAACACTAGAGCTGGGGTTTCCAAACTCTGGTTTTCCTCTTCAGCTCCCAGAATCCCTAATCATAAGCCAAGGCAGCTGAAGCCTCTCGGGGCTGAAGTCCAAAACATCTGGAAGACTGGAGTTTGGGAATTGCTGCGCTATGTTTTGAATCTAATAAGAGTAAGAGTGAGATCCTGTTTCGCAGACCGGAAGCAACCTACTCATTCACTCCAGTGATGCAGTTGGGGTTTCTAGTTTCCCTTCTGAAGACTGAGTATATCTTTTATTTTGCATGACTTCCCACTTTTGTCTTTGGGAGTCATCTTTTTTTTACAAATGCCCCCTATCACTAAACACAAGATGTGTTCTGGTCCCTATTTGATTGGCTTTCAAGTCTTTTACTTTTTGGTCAAAACTGGCATGAAGCAAAAGTGGGAATAACTGGCACATACTGAATACATATTGAGGCATGATGAAGATGTAAGAATGATTTCCCATCTTCCTTACTGACAGCCAGCTTGAGTGGTTGGAAACAGAAAACTTTGAGTTTAATAGTCTTGGTGACTGTGGAATAGAGGAACCAGGGGTCTCCTGAGCTGAAATTTAATCTGAGCAATGGATGAACCACATAAATCAATGAATCATGTGGGAAGCTAATGTCACTATCCATTTGGAGGCAGAAGAAGCCTCTTATTGCTCCTTAGATGCCCCATGGCTTTGAAGTAGAATTTATAGGGGATTGTGGATGATAGAAGGAAGCTCTTACGTGTGCCCATAAGCCCAGAGTCACCCTTCAGAATGATGCACCACTCCACTTTACAGAACAAACAACACAGGAGCTTTTACTAAGTCCACGAGATCAACAGAACAATGGTATTTACAATAATCCCTCTGACTGCTTACAGAAATCAGCAGTCATAAGCAGTCCTTTCTTTAGTTCATAAATCTGCTTCAGTGAAGATCAGCAGCAAACAAGGGCTCAGAAATAGTCAGGCCTCTCTGAATACAGAGCCATCTTCTTTCCATCCAGTACTCAGTAGACTCACACACACACACACACAGAAAACCTGTTCAAACCAGTTCTCCAGCAGCAGGACGGCAACAGTTGCAAACTAATTCCCCAGGTCCTTGCAAACTCAGCCAATTGGCTTCATGCATTTGATTTTCCAGTTAACACACATATAGTATCTTTGCAAACCATGACAGAATTAACTTGGCACTTGTTGATTGAGTTTGTTAGGCATTTGATTTGTAGCAGATGCTTAGGTCTGAATAAATTCAAGGCCTTATACTAAGAGTATTGTGTTCTGTCTTCATTCCACTGGAAACAAGCAAGTAAGATTGTAGGAGTTTAAAGTTTAAGGATTTTATGATAGTTGCAAGTCTCATGTGGACTACTTAAATGTCATTTCCTTCAGGGGGATATACAGAAGATAAGTTCATGGCTCTGATTTAACAACTCCTTTCATCCATAACAAGATTCTAAAATATGTCCGAGTATTCATTTGAAAGAAAATCAGAATTAGCATCCCATCCAAATGTTTCATTTGTTCATTCATTCATTCTATTATACCTGTTTCCTGAAGTGGGACCCAAAGATTTTCCAATCCCTGGTATATGGTTTCAGAGAGACAATGTAGTGTATACCAAGTCTTGGTATATACCACACTGTCTCTCTGAAACTGTACGTGCAGTTTGGTGAGACACCAGCAATATTTAGCAGAACAGTCTATAGACCTTGTAAAACTACAACTCCCATAGCATTGAGCCATAGGAATTAAAGTGATGTCAAACTGCATTAATTCCGCAGTGTAGATGAACCTCGCATCTAATTTAGACTTGTCGATTGCAATCGAAGGAATGATTAGGACATGGCAGTTGCTCACACATTTAGATTGGGGTGTGTATTTCTAGAATAGCTTATACTGTTGACAAATCCATTAGCATCTGTTGTTTAACTTTAAACTAAATGCTGATTGAGTGGGAGGAAGGCACCCATTACTCTGAAATACAATTGACTTGGAAAATTAAATATAAACTATGCTAGCAGCATCCTTTGTAGTGACTAATATGTTTTATTTAATTGAATTATCACCAACAAGGAAGTAATCATTCTCACTTCTGTATGTCACTTTGCTGTTTGAACAGCATAGGTGACTCATTCCAAAGAAATAGAGCAAGAGATGATCCATTTAATTTTGTCTCATTCAGTTGTAGCTGGAAGCCATTTGAATTTCTTAATTTGGAAAACAGCTAAAGAAGGAGTCTCTTCTGTTCTACTTCTGTCCTTGAAGGGGTTGCAGTAATATTTAATTACAATGTCAAAAATCACCCCAAACCATATCATCCCATCAAAAAACAAAACAAAACATAGCTTTGAAAATAATGAAACTTCTATAGGGCGATAATGATCACATCATAAAATATGTTGCCTTTCTGGAACTTGCTGTTTGCCACCCTAACTTTTCAAGTGTACAAGGTAACTCTTAGCAATTAACTTCTGCAATTAACTCATTTCAGAAGAAAATGGTGCCCCGCCTCCCGCCCAGCTCATATCGGCCATGTCGCCTTAAGTTGCTGGACGCAGGCGCAGATCGGCCAGCCGATCTGCACCTGCGTCCAGCAACTTCAGCGCTTTGCAGTTTGGTGCGGCGTGGCGGCGCGGCAGCAGCGACGGTGCTACGGGGCACTGTCGAGGCGTCAACAGCGCCCCCTAGAGGCGTGTGCCCGAGGTGGCAGTTTAACCGGCCTCATAGGTTAAACCGGCCCTGCACACACACCTCAGAAAATGCATTTTTAAGTAGACAATTCATCATTTAGGAATGCTAGATGAGGACTGGATACTTATTCACCCCATCTCACATGCTTCTCTTCTTTCCGTATCTAATAAAATGATGTGCATTTAGCTTATCATACAGCCAAGGGATGTCTCCTCCCAATCTGTGCAACTCTATTTGTTCATCCCAATGGAAAAATGTTAAAACTGCGCAGCAGAAAACATTTATGACTTTACTCATGGTCTTTCAATGACTGCCACCAGAAGTGTATTGCTGGCCATTTCGGCAAAGGAGAATCTAACAGGATGGAAAGACCATCCCGCAAATCACGCCCTGAAAGACAGGTCACTGGCACAAAGGGTGAACTGCAGATGGGTCTACCATCACACACACAAAACATACTTCTGACGCAGGCGGAGAAATTAGGGATGAGTGAAGTCAATTGTTTCCCATTTTTCATGGATTCATTCCTCTGAGCATCTGCCGAGACAGACCTTGTGTCATGTGATAGGGCTTGCAGGTACCAATAGGCAAAGAGCATTTGAGACAAGATATGAATGTGTGTAATAATGGATTCAGTTGAATGTTATAGTATTTTAGCTTACTTTTTACTGCATTTCTCTTCTTCCTGAAATGAGATGGTAGTTAAACTTTATAATATAAATACTAAACTCTCAAGTATTTAAGTACAGTTGCGCAATTGAGGAATGGGACAGAAAGTCACAGAACACAGAAAAATGAAAATTGTGATCCTGGCTATAAATCTTCAGACAATTATATAAGATGACTGTGATGTCTCATGGGCCTTGTAGTCCCGTTCCTAGTACTATTGTGGCAGACGAAGAGGAAAACATGGGATTTTCACCGGTTCAGCCAGAATCGGAGCCTCTGCACCTGGAGGATGTTTGCCCTCAAGAAGTCAGCCAAACAAGCCTTGGGCAGAATTCTCCCCCGTTTTCTCGAAAGGACAATTATAATAGAGATAGAGGAGCGAGGGAGGCGAATCGCCGGAGCCTCAGAATCGCAGCCAAACAATTTGCTGATTAGGTCTGCTTCCCTTGGGAAATTCTAAGGAGTCATGCATCTGGACAGAGTTGGGTTTCACTTCTAGTTCTCCAGGGAAAGTGTTCTTCTGGCGGGAAACGAGACCCTATTTAGGTGTTTTGCCGCGAAGGAAACCTTGCGGAGTCAACTCGTCAGCTTGAGGAGTGAGATCGTGTGTAGACTTCGTACTCCAGTTCCCTGTTTCCCGGATCAAGTTTCCAGCCTTGCCTTGTTTCACGGACTTCTATGGACTCAGTTCTTGTTTCATGTTTGCCTTGTTTCAAGTTTGATCTTGCCAAGTTTCAAGTCTTGCCTTGCCTTGCGTTTTAACACGGACCTTGCTTCCTAGTTTCAAGCCTTGTTTTCCAGTTTCCTTCGGATTTACCTTAAGCCTCGAAAGACTATGGACAGTTCCCCACACTATTGCTTGGCAAATAGTGTGTGTTTCGGTCAAGTGGATTATAACTTTGGACTCTAATATCACATATTGGACATTGTTTTCCTGGACTATATTTGACCTTTCCTGAAAGGTCTACTTCTGAACTATATTCTTCACTTGTTTTTATTGACTTTATATATTCCTATAATAAAGATATTAGATAGAATCCGGCCTCTGCGCATGGTTATTGGTGTTCTGTAGCCTGGGTCCTGACAGTTTGACTCCGCCACCCTAAACACCAATTAACCTAGGCCAGGATGTCTACAGGAACCGGGGTGGAAGCCCAACCACTCAGCTACACCATTTCCAAGGAAGAATTCGACAGAATCCGTGATACACTCCGTACGCAGGAGGGAGAAATCCGGGGCTTGAAAGAACGCGATGTCCGGCTCCCTGCCCTAGCGCTTCCAACCAAGTTTTCTGGAGAAGCATCCAAGGTTCATGTTTTCCGTCGCCAGTGCCAGGCGTACATAGAAGCCCGCCAAGCCAAGTTCCCCCAAGAAGAAGTCAAGGTGGCATGGATTTACAGCCTCCTGGAAGGCCTGCGGCCAATTGGGCGACGGCGCTATTTGATGCGGGTTCCATGCACCTAAGTTCCGCGCAAAACTTCCTGAATCACCTTAAAGCGACATGGGGGATCAAGGACAACGAGGAGGCGGCCGGCCATAAACTCCGGCGTCTTTTCCAAGGGGACAGGCCGTTGTCCCAGTACATAGCCGAGTTCCGGGTGCTGGCTCAGAACACCGGCTGGAACGATATAGCCCTCAGAGGACAGTTTCGTGAGGGTCTCAACATCGAGATGCAGGAAGAAATCTCCAAGGTGGATCCTCCAAATTCTCTTGAGAGACTTATCAATCATTGTTTGCGAGCCGAAGTCCTGCTTGCCAACAAAAAACAGTGGCTCCGAGGCCAGAGTGGAAAAGCCGGTGTGAAACCTCCCGCTTCCGCCAATATTCAGCCACGTCCAGTGTGGAGACCCCCACCACCAGCCCCAAACCCCAGGGGAAGCGAGGAGGAGCCGATGCAGTTGGGCAATGTGCGCCCCAGACTAGATGTTGCCGAAAAGGCCCGCCGCCAACGTTTAAACCTCTGTTGGTACTGCGGGAATGGGGGGCACTTCGCCAAAGGATGCCCAGCCAAGGGAAAGCCCACCACCCGCCTGGCGGCGGCGTCAACCGCGGGGCGGAAGCGGCCGCGGCGACTGGAATCAAGCCGGTGGGGGAAGCCAGCGATCGGGCGTAGAGAGGCTCGACAACCCGGTCAAAAACCCCGCTCAATAGCCGCAAACCGGGGTCCTATTTCTCCTGGTGATTACGCTGTGGTCGGTGAAAAAGGGTCCCGTCATGATCCATGCCATGATAGACTCAGGGGCAACAAACAATTTCATCGATAGAGAGTATGCCGACTCTCTGGGATTACAATATCACGATTTCAAGAATGTCCGGGTGGTGCAGGCCATAGATGGTCGTCCCCTAAAGACGGGTCCAGTAAGCCAATGGACTGAACCCACCAGGATGTGGATAAGGGAACACATGGAAGAAATTTCCTTCTTCGTTACCGAGGTTCCCCACTTCCCTGTGATTTTGGGGATTCCATGGCTGACGCTCCACGACCCAAACATCTCCTGGTCCAACAGAGAACTACAGTTTGCCTCAAGATATTGCCAAAACCATTGTCTAGTAGCCAAGGTCTGCCATGCCACAGACGCTGAGCCCATCATCACCTTGCCCAAGAAATATTCGGACTTTTGGGACGTTTTCAATGAAAAGGAAGCCGAGAAACTACCCCCACATAGACCCTACAACTGTGCCATTGATTTGGTGGAGGGGGCCCCGATTCCGCGAGGACACCTCTACTCCCTGACTGAACCAGAGCAAGAAGCCCTCAGGGAGTTTATAGAGTCAAACCTTCACAAGGGATTCATCAGACCCTCTCAATCCCCAGCTGCTTCCCCAGTGATGTTTGTGAAAAAGAAGTCAGGGGACCTACGCTTGGTTGTGGACTATAGAGCATTGAACAATATCATGAAGCGGAACCGCTACTCCCTGCCTTTGATCTCGGACCTATTAGACCGGCTTCGAGGGGCCAAGATTTACACCAAGCTGGATCTCCGGGGGGCTTACAATCTAGTTCGCATCAGAGAAGGGGACGAATGGAAAACCGCTTTCCAGACCAAATTCGGATTATTCGAGTCCCTAGTCATGAATTACGGTTTATCCGGAGCTCCCGCAACATTCCAGCATTTTGTCAACGATATCTTCCAGGATTATCTAGATCGGTTCTTGATCATATACTTGGACGATTTTTTGGTGTTTTCTAGATCACAATCAGAGCACGAGAAACACGTCAGAATGGTGCTACAACGATTGCGGGATCATGGACTATATGCCAAGTTAGAAAAATGCGCCTTTGATCTGCAAGAAGTAGACTTCCTGGGGTACCGCGTCTCGCCACTAGGGCTCTCCATGGACCCGGCAAAGGTTTCAGCAGTATTGGAATGGCGGGCGCCAACCAACAAGAAGGAAGTGCAGCGCTTCTTGGGGTTCGCAAACTACTACCGCAAATTCATCCCAGACTTCGCTCGCTGGTCTGACCCAATCACCAGCTGCATCCGTGGGAAACAGCCTTTCCGCTGGACGGAGCAAGCAGAGAAAGGGTTCCAGCAGCTAAAGAAGTTATTCACGACCCAGCCAATTCTTCAGCACCCTGATCCTAAAACCCCATTTGTTGTACAGGCTGACGCCTCTGATGTGGCAATTGGGGCTATACTCATGCAACCAGTGGGAGAGCATCTTCATCCTTGTGCCTATTACTCCCGTTAACTAACAGCCCCAGAGAGAAATTACACTATTTGGGAGAAAGAACTTTTGGCCATAAAGGCAGCTTTTGAAAATTGGAGACATTGGTTGGAAGGGGCCAAATTTCCCATTGAGGTTCATACTGACCATCGCAATTTGGAACATCTAAGAACTGCACGAAAGCTAAATCAAAGGCAGCAGCGCTGGGCTTTGTTCTTTGAACGTTTTGACTTCCAGATCCATTATGTGACCCCGGCTCAGACCAAGCAAGCAGATGCTCTATCACGGAAACCGGAGTATGCTGCAGGGCGCAGAGAGACCTCCGAGTCCCGATTGCTGCAGCCCGAAAACTTTGCCACGCTCACAGTGGGAAACACCAAATCCACTCCAACTGAACCAACTCCCTCTAACCCAGAATCCCTTTGCTCTCAAGAAATTAGAGCCAGTCAACAGACAGATGCCTGGGCTCAAGAACAGATTCGCCAAGGACTACGTTTCCCATTTTCACTTAAAGATGGCCTGCTATGCTACAGGAACCATGTTTACATCCCTCCGGGCCCCGGCAGAGAAAAGGCACTTCGTCTGTGCCATGACAGCAAGCCAGCAGGGCATTTCGGACTATTTAAAACCATGCACTTGATCCTGCGAGACTTCTGGTGGCCCAAGATCCGCAAGGATGTGGAGAAATATGTCAATACCTGCCCTGTATGTCAGCGCTCCAAGACACGAAGGGAGAAGCCCTCAGGGCTACTTCATCCCCTTCCCACTCCTTCTCGTCCATGGGAGATAATTTCAGCGGATTTTATCACCGACTTACCACCCTCCCTTGGATTCACCACGATTCTAGTAGTGGTGGACCTTTTTACCAAATTGGCCCATTTCGTTCCCTGTGATGGCCTTCCCACGGCCAAAGAGACTGCAGATTTATTCCTTCAACATATCTTCCGCCTACATGGGTTGCCCAAGAGTTTGGTCACTGACCGTGGATCTCAATTCACCTCTCGGTTCTGGAAGGCACTGCAACAACTATTGGCATAGACTCTCGTTTATCTTCAGCTCACCATCCCCAAACAGATGGGCAAACGGAGCGCACCAATGCCACTTTGGAACAATACCTTCGCTATTATGTAAATTATCAACAGGACAATTGGGCTTCCCCATTACCTTTGTCAGAGTTTGCCTACAACAACGGTGTCCAGGCTTCAACTAAGGAAACCCCGTTCTTTGCAAACTACTGTTTCCATCCACGTTTCTTTCCTTCTGTCATTGAAACCTCAGAAGTCCCCGCAGCAGAGGACTGGCTGCAAGAACTCACAGCGGTGCAACAACTCTTGCACCAGCAACTGGATCAAGCCAAGGAGGACTATAAACGCCACACTGACGGTCATCGCCAGCCGGGCCCCGAGATCAAGGTAGGAGATCGGGTTCTATTGTCCACTCGCTTTTTGCCCTCCCACCGTCCCTGCCGGAAGCTAGATGCCCGTTTCATTGGTCCCTACCCAGTGGTGGCACAACTTAACCCCGTGACTTTCAAACTTCAACTTCCGCGCTCCATGCGCATTCATCCAGTGTTTCATCGTTCCCTGCTCCTTCCGGCAGATGGTGTACGCCCTGATGCGAACCGACCGGCCCCCACCCCTGTTTTGGTGGACGGGGAGGAGGAATTCGAGGTTCAGGACATTTTGGATTCTCGCTTTCATCGCCGCCGTCTTCAGTATCTCATTGACTGGGTGGGTTTTGGCCCCGAAGAACGCTCTTGGGAAGATGCTTCCACAGTCCATGCCCCCGACTTGGTCCGCCGCTTCCATCAGGCCTACCCTGCCAAGCCGCGGCTCCGCGCCCTGCGGAGAGGGCCCATGTTGGAGAGGGGCCTTGAGGAGGGGGATAGTGTGAATCACCCCAAACCATATCATCCCATCAAAAAACAAAACAAAACATAGCTTTGAAAATAATGAAACTTCTATAGGGCGATAATGATCACATCATAAAATATGTTGCCTTTCTGGAACTTGCTGTTTGCCACCCTAACTTTTCAAGTGTACAAGGTAACTCTTAGCAATTAACTTCTGCAATTAACTCATTTCAGAAGAAAATGGTGCCCCGCCTCCCGCCCAGCTCATATCGGCCATGTCGCCTTAAGTTGCTGGACGCAGGCGCAGATCGGCCAGCCGATCTGCACCTGCGTCCAGCAACTTCAGCGCTTTGCAGTTTGGTGCGGCGTGGCGGCGCGGCAGCAGCGACGGTGCTACGGGGCACTGTCGAGGCGTCAACAGCGCCCCCTAGAGGCGTGTGCCCGAGGTGGCAGTTTAACCGGCCTCATAGGTTAAACCGGCCCTGCACACACACCTCAGAAAATGCATTTTTAAGTAGACAATTCATCATTTAGGAATGCTAGATGAGGACTGGATACTTATTCACCCCATCTCACATGCTTCTCTTCTTTCCGTATCTAATAAAATGATGTGCATTTAGCTTATCATACAGCCAAGGGATGTCTCCTCCCAATCTGTGCAACTCTATTTGTTCATCCCAATGGAAAAATGTTAAAACTGCGCAGCAGAAAACATTTATGACTTTACTCATGGTCTTTCAATGACTGCCACCAGAAGTGTATTGCTGGCCATTTCGGCAAAGGAGAATCTAACAGGATGGAAAGACCATCCCGCAAATCACGCCCTGAAAGACAGGTCACTGGCACAAAGGGTGAACTGCAGATGGGTCTACCATCACACACACAAAACATACTTCTGACGCAGGCGGAGAAATTAGGGATGAGTGAAGTCAATTGTTTCCCATTTTTCATGGATTCATTCCTCTGAGCATCTGCCGAGACAGACCTTGTGTCATGTGATAGGGCTTGCAGGTACCAATAGGCAAAGAGCATTTGAGACAAGATATGAATGTGTGTAATAATGGATTCAGTTGAATGTTATAGTATTTTAGCTTACTTTTTACTGCATTTCTCTTCTTCCTGAAATGAGATGGTAGTTAAACTTTATAATATAAATACTAAACTCTCAAGTATTTAAGTACAGTTGCGCAATTGAGGAATGGGACAGAAAGTCACAGAACACAGAAAAATGAAAATTGTGATCCTGGCTATAAATCTTCAGACAATTATATAAGATGACTGTGATGTCTCATGGGCCTTGTAGTCCCGTTCCTAGTACTATTGTGGCAGACGAAGAGGAAAACATGGGATTTTCACCGGTTCAGCCAGAATCGGAGCCTCTGCACCTGGAGGATGTTTGCCCTCAAGAAGTCAGCCAAACAAGCCTTGGGCAGAATTCTCCCCCGTTTTCTCGAAAGGACAATTATAATAGAGATAGAGGAGCGAGGGAGGCGAATCGCCGGAGCCTCAGAATCGCAGCCAAACAATTTGCTGATTAGGTCTGCTTCCCTTGGGAAATTCTAAG
The DNA here is from genome assembly GCF_035594765.1 of Anolis carolinensis. Taxonomy (NCBI): domain Eukaryota; kingdom Metazoa; phylum Chordata; class Lepidosauria; order Squamata; family Anolidae; genus Anolis; species Anolis carolinensis. The sequence continues at coordinate 266,958,483 of NC_085842.1, forward strand.
GAGTCATGCATCTGGACAGAGTTGGGTTTCACTTCTAGTTCTCCAGGGAAAGTGTTCTTCTGGCGGGAAACGAGACCCTATTTAGGTGTTTTGCCGCGAAGGAAACCTTGCGGAGTCAACTCGTCAGCTTGAGGAGTGAGATCGTGTGTAGACTTCGTACTCCAGTTCCCTGTTTCCCGGATCAAGTTTCCAGCCTTGCCTTGTTTCACGGACTTCTATGGACTCAGTTCTTGTTTCATGTTTGCCTTGTTTCAAGTTTGATCTTGCCAAGTTTCAAGTCTTGCCTTGCCTTGCGTTTTAACACGGACCTTGCTTCCTAGTTTCAAGCCTTGTTTTCCAGTTTCCTTCGGATTTACCTTAAGCCTCGAAAGACTATGGACAGTTCCCCACACTATTGCTTGGCAAATAGTGTGTGTTTCGGTCAAGTGGATTATAACTTTGGACTCTAATATCACATATTGGACATTGTTTTCCTGGACTATATTTGACCTTTCCTGAAAGGTCTACTTCTGAACTATATTCTTCACTTGTTTTTATTGACTTTATATATTCCTATAATAAAGATATTAGATAGAATCCGGCCTCTGCGCATGGTTATTGGTGTTCTGTAGCCTGGGTCCTGACAATGACACAGGTCTTTCAAGTAGTTGGTCTGTTAATATTGAAATGTGAATGCTGAAAGTTATCATATTTCATCGCATAATAGTTGCCATCGTATAATAGGCACACTCTTAGTTCTTCTACCGGGTTGGAATATGTAAGTATATCCCAATTTAACTGCTTCTTTATCAATTTTCTTTAATTTTTTCTTGTTTTTTTTATTTGTAAGCTAGAGATTGTATGTTCAGAAACTCTTCCACCAGTTTTTGAGTGCTGTCACTTCCAATACCATTTATTGTTGTTGTATGTAGAGGGTGTTCTGTTGGTTTAATGTACAATATTGTCCAATATATTTGGGCCCCTTCGACGCTGCCATATAAAATCAAGATTATCTGCTTTGAACTAGATTATATACCAGTGTAGACTCATGTAATTCAGTTCAAAGCAGATAATGTGAATTATCTGCTTTGATAATCTGAATTATATGGCAGTGTAGAAGGGCCCTTGAAGGACACCAAATATTGCCCTAAAAGAATAATGTATGACAGATGCATGTGGACTTTTTACAATGTGCCTAACCAGAGAGTTCTATTTTTATGTTTTCTTTCCAAATAATTTACTTGCTTCCTTTTGTTTTAGTTTTAGAAGATTTCTCAGTGTTGTGTTTTTTCTGTGCCTAGCTATGATACAATGCCTTTGCAATATAGATTTTCGCTTCAGCTTTTTTCTCTCAGTGAAGTGGACAATAACTCTGCCCTTCTGTTCTTGCCAGCAGTTTATGCTGCACAGGAGCCAGGAGAGAATGTAATAGCTGTTGCTTTACCATGTGGCTGAGCTTTTGTACAACTTCCCTCTAGCTCTTTCTCATAATTTCTTGATTGCTCATAGGTAGGTGGTATAAGTCTTGGAACAAGTTTAAATGAAGAGTACCAAGGATTCTTCATGATGGTTATTATGTGCCAGTAAGGCTGGCAAAAATAACAATAAAAATATGTATTATGTTTCAACCATTTCATCATAAATATGCTGTCCAGCTGAGTTACTCTGAGTGGTGAGGAACCTCTTTAAGATTAGACTCAAGAGAGACCAGTAGTTCAACTCTTGGTTGCCTGCTGAGATCAATTTGCTAGACATTTTAAGAAGAAAATCCCTTGTACTTGCTCAGTACTTGATGCCACTTATCACAGAGACTGGAGAAATATCCGATGCCCCATCACCTCACTACCCTATTGCTAATATCTCCTTTCTGGGGCAAAATGAGAGAGTGGGTAGTTGCAGGGGATTTCAGACCTCCTTCTCCTCTTTCTCCGTATCCTGTCTTTCTATCAAAATTGGAATTCAAGGTGGCAAATTGTTTGAGGCAACAGAGTATCTGGAGCCATTCCAGTCTGGTTTCAAGGCAGAATATAGCACCAAAATGACCTTGGCTGCTCTGGGAGAACAACTATTCTGGAATTTTCAGTGCAAGGTTGTCATATTCCCAGGTTTGCCAGATTTAATCTGGATTCAATCAAAGGACGTCTATAGATCTTCACCAACCAGATATAGAATGCAAAACAAACAAACAAACAAACAAAAAAACCAAAAAAACAAAACAAAACAAAAAAAACCCCAAAAACAAAAAAACATAGTCCCATTTTTTTGTGAAAAATAACCTACAACTGTAACATAGAGCAGCGGTTTTAGTGTTTAGCTATAACTTTGGAGATTAGGCTTCAAATTCCTGCTCAGCCATGGAAACCTTTGAACCAATGTTGCCAACAAAACCCTGTAACTGTTTCACCTTCAGGTCACCATAAATTGGATACCAATTGAAAGAAAATAACAATAACACAAACAACCTTGTCAAATGAACAACAGGGGGCAACGGACTAGGGAGTCCCTAAATATTTCAGTGCCAGCAGCTCTGTTCCCTCTGAGAAGCAGGAGAAGAGCTTGGGCCAATGGGCAAATGAACATTTCCCCATTAACACCATACACTCTGAAAAGCAGATACATACAAATATATAAATCTCATGCACATATACAGCCAGACCCATTTAACTTCAAAGTAATGAACTAAATACACTAGAGCCCTGCATTGTGTGGGAGAACACAAGAGCAGAAGGATCAGCAGAATGCAGGAGCAAGTCATGATAGGAGAAGCCATTTCATTTAGTACATGAAATCATGCCTCAGTTCACAGTTTATTAAATAAATGTTTGAGTAAGAGATTTTAATCTGAGAGGAAATGAATATTCAGAAAGTATGAACATTGGTCATTGCTTAACTTTAGTCATTAGAGCCAGTAGATTGGTGGTAATACAAACATTCTAACATGGGTATGCTTACTAATAGGATTAATGGGAGGGAAAATAAATCAGGACAAAGACAATTGAAGCTAAAATAATTTCTATTTAACTATTTCTTTTTCATTTCTGAAGGAAACCAGAGAGAGAAAGATGAAGATTTTGCATGGAGCAGGACATGGGTAGAACTTGGTGGCCACTGTCAGGCCTGTAGCGGGGGGTGGGGGGGGTGGGGGGGTGGGGGTGCTAGGGGTCCCCCCCCTGAATTTTTTTTCTGGCTATGGCACTGGCCACTGTTCATGCCATCTGTGGGATTCTTGGACTTATGGTCCAGAAAGAATGTGTCCATGTGGTGTTCTGACCTGCCATTAAACAGAATGCTACTCAATTATATTCTTTATGATTGAAAAAAAAATGGAAAGGATACTGAGTCAAGTGCAATTAGGTGTAATGCTGGACATAATACCATAAAACCCTATTGCTAGTACTTACTAGTACAGACTCACTGAAACCATGAGATTTATCTATGTGGTGACACATCATCCAGCAATTGGTTTGATGGCCCCACTCTATTAGGGACTAACAACAGGATCCTTGCCAATGAATGAGAACTCCAATGTCAACGTTAATTTAATTTAAGAAACTCATACTCCATCTTAAGCCTAACGCATCAAGGCAGCTAATAAGTAATGGTAGTACAATGCTGTAACAATGAAAAACCATATCATCAATAACCCCAGTACATCAACAAATGATTGAAATTTCCAGCTGCTTTATTAGATAGGAAAGATTTCCAGCTTTGGTGATCCACTTAATGCTTTGCTAAAAAAAAAAAGAAAAGAAAAAAGAGGACAGAGAGTTGCATGAAATGATGGCATTTTCCAACCCATTGTAGATGTACTGAGATGATTGATTATATGGTTCTACGCCATACTGTCATTTTTTATTAGCTGCCTGAATGCTTAATGCAAATCTCAGCCTTCATTTGTCTTCTTTTGTTAGAGTTGTGTTTCCTTTCCTGTCTCCTTTCCCATTTTTTCTTTTTCGGTGATGTGCAAATGGACATCCCATTTCCATTCTTTCTTACATGACCTCGCTGAAAGGGAGGCGTTTTTCATGGTTTGTGGTTTAACCTCCCTACTTTTAGCTCAGTGCTAACAAAAACCCTTTCCTAGAAAATTGCTGTTCGCCATCCCCATCATGAAAAAAGAATCATTTGGAGGTAATTATAGGAACGAAACACTCCAGTGGTATGTCTCTGTGGGTGCAAACTAGCCTTCTCCCATTGAGAGCAAGTACATGGAAAACGCCTCATGTATTTAAAGGGATCCTCCCACTCTCCTGATCACCCACCATGCTCTGTATTACAGCTAATCGTTTTAAGTAATTAACACTAAGAACTGTGACAAAGCCTGGACTTCCCATACAGCTAACTGTGTGTTTATATCTGGTTTGCATTCAACATGAAAGAACTCAGAAGGGAAAGAACATTTATAATGAAAACTTCAGTACCAAGCACTATTTTCTATAATTCGACTATATTCCATTCTGATGAAGAACTCAAAGTTTAGATCCTGCTCTTATAACTTATAGGACTATCTGTAGGTGGCACAATCTTCCCACACACTGTTTAAGACATAGAATTACTGAAGCTTTAGCTTGCATATATTTTGATGGATTGCCAGTGCTCCTACTTTTACAAAATAATCTGGCTTTACATTCCCATAAGAGGGTACACTTCCTTTCTTCAGCAGCGGGTCATATTTAAGACAGAGTGAAACACAATAATGTTATGTCCACCCTTTTCTATGTAGGGCTTAAATACATAGTTTCTTAAAGCAGTTTCTCAAACTGTGCTCCTCCAGATGTTTTGGATGTCAGTTCCCACAATTCCTAACAGCTGGTAAGATGGCTGGGATTTTTGGGAGCTGAAGTCCAAAACACCTGGAGGAGCACAGTTTGAGAAATGCTGCTCTAAAGGCACCAGATTTCTGATTGTGGAAACTAAGCTGGGTCAGCCCCTGGTTAGTACCTGAATGGGAAACTACTAATGAATTACAGGTGCTGTAGGCTATATTTCATAGGAAAGAACTAACAAAATCACCTCTGAATATTAATTGCCTACAAAATGATGTGAAATTCAAGAAATTGCCATAACTTGACAGGTTAAGAAATACTTCTGTTTGGTCTTGTGAATAATTTGTTTGAGATATGTTTACATTCTATGATGTGTTTTTCATTAAATTGAAAACATTATTGGTATAGGAAGCATATATCGCTCTTGCTTATGCTTTTGTGTATCAGGGTACAGCTGAAAGGCATTACAAGGTATTCTGTTGCTAGTTGAAATGATTCAGAACAGTGGTTCACAAACTCTGGTCCTCCAGTTGTTTTGGACTTCAGCCCCCAAAATTCATGACAATTGGACCAATTGGCTGGGAATTCTAGGAATTGAAGTCCAAAACTACCAGAGGACCAACGCTTGGGAATCACCAGTTTTGAGGGATATCAATGCAGGTAGAAGCTATGGCCCTTCTTGGCCATGTGGAGACCAGTGCAATGTTAGACAGGCAATACAATTTTGGTTTTAGGGGAAAGGTCACTGTTTCATCCAGATCATACAAGGCTGCCAACAAAGATGGGGATATAAAGAAAATGTAAAAAAATAAATAGGGAGTAGAAAATAAGATTTGTGGGGGGGGGGGGGCAGAAATGAGGTTAAAGTCTTGTTGTTTGCATCCAGCTGGTCCAGAAAAGTCTTGGGTTATATCAACAGATCTGAAGTTCTCTGAAACAGGATTGCCTTATAACTTCGCTTGTAACTCTGGATGATGATCATAATTTTTGTAATCACCCCAGTTGAGTTTGTTTACCTGCAGCTACACCACTGTTGCTAGGGATAGGGATCCTTAGGACTACTCTCCAATTTTGTAAGGACAATAAAAAGAAGGCAATAGGGTAAACTGCCATCTTTTTGTTCTCTACTTGATATGCTTCACCAGGTGGGATTGGAGCCCTCATTTCCTCACAAGGGCCATTCGAAGAATTAGCTGGCTCTGGGAGTAAGTGACCAACTTCCTTCCTCACCACTTCTTGAGATAGCAAGTTTTTGCTGTTTTAATGAGATGTCGTTGATCATATCGATCTTATGTAAGCTGCTCTGGGAGCTTTGTCAGCTGGAGAGTGGAATGAAAAACCCATGTATAATAAAATAAAAATCTGGTTGCTTAGCATTCATTTTATAGAAGGGAGAGGAAATGAACCAAGAGGAAATGTGATGAGCTTTGCTAGAGAAAGAAGAGAAGCTACATCAGAAGTGGACAATGGGGAAGATGGGGAGAAAGAGAAAACAAGAGAAGTAAAACTATGAGATTGCAAAGGTGCAGACGGGATGAGATAGGATGAACATAGTTTAACAAGAGATACATTTTGGAAGAAGAAAAATGAGCTTCAGAAGAAATTGAAAGAATGGGTAAAAAAAGAGGTCAAAGAAGTGAAATGAAGCAGACAAATATTGAGAACATGATGAAGAAGATGGGATAACATCAGTAAATTTACATTTGTTTGGCAGAGAATATTGGATGAGTAGGGGGAAGTATGCATTTGTAATGAACAAAAATGAGAACAAGATTTGTTCAAGAGACTTTCAGGAGTTCTGATGCAGGATGAGAACAATGTGAGATACAGTCATAGCCATGGATGAGTGATGGGAATAACTGTAAAGTCTAGAGATTGTGTAGGCAAGTATGGAAATGACTGGGAGGAAGGAAACCGTATAATTGATCAAAGTCTCAAGAATGGGCATTTTGGGGGGAAAACCCAGAGATTAGGAAAGAAAAGTATGTAGATTGTTAAACAGGCAAGAGGATGACCTGAAACAGGAAATGGGACAGAATAAAGATTGAGGATGAAGGATATGAAGAAAATAACAAGTAAATATATGATTAGCAGAATGAATGGCAGTGTGAAATGAGATGTTTAAAGCCAAAGAATTTAAAATAATAAGAAATGTTGGACAGAAAATGTATACGTGAGTCACTATGAATATGGAAACCTCAATGAAGAAGAATGGAAATGGAAGAAGAACCAGGAAATTTGGATTGCAACTCAAAGTAGTGTTTCTAAGGGAACAAGAACTTGGATGCACCTGTAACCACCCAACCATCCTGAATATATCTGATCTCATCTGATTTTGGAAGCTAGCATAGAGAAGGGTTAATACCTCTGTGGTGTTTGTTTTGCTGTCTGTGCCTCTGTTCAGAAGATTTCACCTCACTTTCTGTGATGATTGGATTTTGAAAAAAATAGTTTGCTGTGGAAACAAGGTTTGGTGATAAATTTTTAGTGGAGATATCTTTTCCCCATGATAACTCTTTCAGGAGTGAATTTCCCTTTCTAGCGGTAGATTTCTCTTACTTCCTGTTGTTTCACTCCCGTTTTTAACTATGAGTCATATGTAAGTCGGATGTTTGTAACTCGTGGACTGTCTGTACTTTGACAGAAGACTTCCAGGGAATGCCTATTTTCAAAGAAGTACATGTTAGTCTCTTGTAACATGCATGTGGATATCAATTGACTTCTTCATATCCAGTACAGTGACATCAAATGATATAAAGCATATTTATACAGTTGATGAGGTGGGATATAATGTAATAGTATCCAAAAGATGCCCTAAACATTCAAAGAACTGTGTAAGGTGATATAGTCTTTCAGACTTTGCAGACGTCTGTTAGTGTTAATGTTGTATTAATGAAATAGATCTGCTTACCAAAAGTCAGTTTTCCTGGAATTTGTGGGTGTCATTCAATTCAGCTGTTTCTCTTTCTAGTTTTCCTTTGTAAGTTTTTTGTTCAAAGACTGTGACCTGTAAATCCAGTGTGAACAGGAAGATAGAAATGTTCTGAAACTGATTATTGGGTATTGCTATTTCTGATATCAGATCTGGAATCCTCAAATCCTAGGAAAGAATGTCATCAGTGCTGCTAGTCAAGGGCTGGAAAAATTGGACTAAATAGACCAATAACCTGACTTTGTACTTTGAAGCAGCAGTGGGGCTCATGAAGCCTTCCAGACTGGGGCTTCTTAAACTTTCATCCTTCATGTCTTTAGGACTTTGGCTCCCAGTAGCCTCAGACAGATTATCCAATGGTTATGTTTTCTGGTTTCTCCCAAGAAGCAGAGTCTCTTCAGTGTGCTTTCAACACATACTAGGTGCTCTAGCCAACAGGGCCAATGCTTAGGAGTGCTGGGAGTTGTAGTCCAGCAACATGTGGAGTGCTATTCTGTACCCAACTCTGTTTTAAAGAAACAAACGCAGAAAACAAGGTACATCTCAAAAATACTGAGGCATAAGTTGGATGGAAAAAGCAGGAACTGGCGCTGACAAGATGATAAAAAAACTTTCTGTCCATTTTCTGATAACAGATTGGAACAAGAAAAGGTAAAAATATAAGAAGTAAGGAGAGGGGAGCATTGTCAACTGAAGAAATCTGAATTTCTGTATGAGCAACGAATAGAAAAATACTGTGATAAAAATGTCATGCACACGTAAGACATATTCCCCGCATAGTAACAATTTTGAAAAGATCATGGTGAATCTGCTGCAAGGAACATAAAACTAAGTTAGGGTGATGAACGAGATCTGCGAAGTGGTCCAGACAGAGAATGACATCATCTCCTTTTAGTAACATTATGACAGAAATTGGAAACAAATACAACATGGAAAATGGAAAGGTTCCAACTTGGCAAAATCGAGAAAATTAGAAGAATGGCAAGTTCTCAGTTCTAACCATTAGCTGGAAAGGAATGGAGTGTTCTCTTGTAAATGGAAGTCAGAAAGCTTTCTCTGGGCTCATCAAAAGTATTTTAAAAATAGAGATAGCTTTCTATAAAAACACATCATTTCTTATCCATTAGAATTTCTTAGAAAAACATTTTCAACTTACATAGACCTCTTCAGGTTGGTGAGGTGGATGAAAGAAGCTAGGCAATATCACCATTAGACATCCATATTTCATAAAACTATAGAAAATTGCCCATGAAACATCTCCTTTGTATCTTTGTTCATTAATTGGCTCTTGAGATAGCCATGGCATTTTTAAAAAAAAGTACAATGTCTAAAAAAAAATTATTCTTCTTGCATAAATGCCATGTGGTACTCTACCATCCAGAATACAAAAATGATTTGAAAGTAAACTAACCAAACTGCTTGAGAAATTGAGCCTTTTTGGCATCTATCTTGAAGTAGGTATTTTTTTCTTCAAATCTTTTAGTTAGAAATATAACAGTTTGGCTCTCTCCCACCCACAGTATGAACAGTATGAACTCCCACAGTATGAACTCCATATCCACACCAGATATATCCCTGAACCCAACTGAATTGGATAATTTCTGCCAAAAGTTACCCAACAGAATAAATCTTCTCTAAGACTTTTCTATGCCATTTCATGTCCAGGCTGAAAAACCTTTAGCCTAAGAGTCGAATTCAATTTTGGGGAACTTCTTAAGGTTACATTCCCCTGGTATGAGGGGCAAAAGGGTGGGATTTAAAATATCAGTCTATTTTAGTTTAAGGAACCTGAGAGGCATTTTGGAATGGGAAAAAAACAAGTTGAGAAAACAACAAAGACATAGTTTGAAAGGGCCAAAGTTGTTCATTAGGAAGATATATTCCTTTCTGGGCCTGAGTTCGCCATCCTACTCTATGTTGATCTTGAACAACTATGTCAGCAGGTGAATCTGCACTCTAGAATTAATGCAGTTTGACACCACTTTAACTACCATTGTTCAGTGCTATGGAATCCTGGGAGTTGTCACTTGGTAAGACTCCAGCATCTTTTGGCAGAGAAGCTAGAGGCCTTGTAAAACTACAATGACCAAGATTCCATAGAATTGAGCCATGGCAGCTCAAGTATATCAAACTGCACTAAATCTCTATTGTAGATACACCCAATGAAATTTTCAGTTCAGAGATGCACTTTTATTTACTATGGGATACAACAATATTTATTTATATCCTTTCCTTTTCCCAGTTCAAAGCAGATTACAAGAGTTAAAACAAATGCAACTAAAAACTCACCTCATACCAAAGTTAAAACAACATGCAATTAAAACATCAATAGAATTAGTTAAAAACTCAAAAAGAAAGCAGTGAAAAGACAACACAGCACATCCCCCTTGAGAAGTCTTCAAAGCTCTGCTCAAACAAGTAAACAAACAAACGAAAACAAACAATCTTCATTTGCCCACAAAAGGGTAGTAGCAAAAGCGCCAGTCTAACTTTTCTAAGGAAAGAAGTTCTCTCCTATGTTTCTACTAGATATACTTATCAGAATAGTGAGATACAGAAGGTCTTCTCCAGAGTCATCTCAAAATATGATCTCATATGGGAGAAAAAAAAGTCTTTCACATAACCTGGACCTGAGGGATATAGCATTTTATAAGTCACTAGCTGTGCCCGGCCACGCGTTGCTGTGGCGAAGTATGGTGGTATGGGAAATAAAGTATTGAGGAATTGGTGGTAGTTAAGGTCAAGGGTAAAGGTTTTCCCCAGACATTAAGTCCAGTCATGTCCAATGACTCTGGAGGTTGGTGCTCATCTCCATTTCTAAGCTGAAGAGCCGGCGTTGTCCGTAGACTCCTCCAAGGTCATGTGGGATGACTACATGGAGCGGCGTTACCTTCCCGCCGGAGCAGTACCTATTGATGCACTCACATTGGCATGTTTTCAAACTTCTGGGTTGGCAGAAGCTGGGGCTAACAGTGGGGGCTCTCTCCGCTCCCCCAATTCAAACCTGTGGCCTTTCGGTCCAGAAGTTCAGCAGCTCAGCGCTTTAACACGCTGCGCCATCAGGGGATATTATTTCCTAAAGGTTGTGAATATACAATATTTCTGATTGTTTTTTTTTTGTTTGTTGGAGGCAAGTATGAATGCTGCAATTAGGAAAAATGATTAGGATGTAATAGCCTTGCAGCTTTAAAGCCTGGCTGTTTCCTCCCTGAGTGAATTTTTTGTTGGGAGGTGTTAGCTGGCCCTGATTGTTTCCTGTCTGGAATTCCCTTGTTTTCAGAGTGGTGTTGTTTGCGATATTTTATGTGCTTCTACTGTCTGTGGCCCTGAGAAAACAGAGGATTTTCCAGACTTTGATGATGGGAATACTTTGTTGGGAGGTGTTAGCTGGCCCTGATTGTTTCCTGTCTGGAATTCCCTTGTTTTCAGAGTGGTGTTGTTTGCGATATTTTATGTGCTTCTACTGTCTGTGGCCCTGAGAAAACAGGATTTGCCAGACTTTGATGATGGGAATACTTTGTTGGGAGGTGTTAGCTGGCCCCGATTGTTTCCTGTGTGGAATTCCCCTGTTTATTTACTGTCCTGGTTTTAGAGATTATATTGTTCTGCATTATTCTATCCCAGTAATTATTTCATATTAAAGAAGAATCTCACTTATCCAACATTCGCTTATACAATGTTCTGGATTATCCAACGCAGTCTGCCTTTTCATAATCAATGTTTTTGTAGTCAGTGTTTTAAATTCATTGTGATATTTTAGTGGTAAATTTGTAAATATAGTACAGTAGAGTCTCACTTATGCAACATAAACGGGCCGGCAGAACGTTGGATAAGCGAATATGTTGGATAATGAGGAATTAAGGATAACCCTATTAAACATCAATTTAAGTTATGATTTTACAAATTAAGCACCAAAACATCATGTTAGACAACAAATTTGTCAGAAAAAGTAATTCAGCACACAGTAATGCTATATAGTAATTACTGTATTTATGAATTTAGCACCAAAATATCACGATATATTGAAAGCATTGACTACAAAAATGCGTTGGATAATCCAGAACGTTGGATAAGCGAGTGTTGGATAAGTGAGACTCTACTGTAAATACTACATAGCATTACTGCGCATGGAACTACCTTTTCTGTCAAATTTGTTGTATAATATGATGTTTTGGTGCTTAATTTGTATAACGATTACCTAATTTGATGTTTAATTGGCTTTTCCTGAATCCCTTCTTATTATCCAACATATTCACTTATCCTGCCGGCCTGTTTACGTTGGATAAGTGAGACTCTACTGTATATTTCTAATCTTATATTATCTGCTCAGAACTGGATTATATGAGGCTCCTTCTTCACAACTGTATAAAATGCACACTGAAGTGGATTATATGGTAGTGTGGAGTCAAGATAATCCAGTGCAAAGCAGATAATATAAGATTATAAATGGGTTATATAGCTGTTTTGAAGGGCCTTGAGTCTACACTGCCATATAATCCAGTGCAAATTAGATAATCTGTGGAAGAAATCTAAGTAAGGCCTAAATCTGCCTGTCCCCTAACTGAATCCTGGCTGTCCCTTGGTTGCTAGGCAACCAAGTGGGCAGAGATTAGCCCTCTAAACTGGCAGCAATTGGATAAAAAAAATTATTGCTCTCCCTCTAATTAGGACTTTATTTTTCTTTTTGTTGTATCAACCTAGAGGCGTGGATGATGGGTTGTGTTGTCAAATTTTGAGGTTGGGGGGGCCTGTACTTTTGTTGTTTTGTGAATTGCCGTGATGCCATCACTCTTTTATATATATAGATAACCAGCATTTTGAATAAAGGACTTCATCCCATGAGGGGAGAGAAAACAGAGGGAACTATCTTATTTTGCTTCCTATCGTTGAGGTCTGTCTTCTGGGATGGCCAGTCTTTCTAAGTCCTTACCCCGTCTTTCCCCATCTTTCCCCTGTTGTCAGCTGTTTGGAGTCGGATAGCACCTAACTCATGAAAATGCATTCTGGCCTCCATTTCCATGTGCTTTGGAAAATGAATTCTACAGAGCCCCACAGAAATGCCTTTACATCATGTGATAGCCTCCATGGGATACTGTTTCTGAAGCACATGAAAATGGAGCCCAGAATGCGTGTGATGAGGTCCTAATACTATTTTAAAAATCATACTACATCTGTCAGTCAGCTAACCCAACCAGGGGGAAGGTATTTATCTACAAAAGCCTCTGACTTAACCAGTTTTATTAGTCTTTAAAGCACCAGACGATTCTTTCTTGTTTTTCTGTGTACGCATAGAATGTAAACACATTTTCAGCAAACCAAGTTTTTCATCATCTAAATATTTCTAGCATTCCAGGCACTTCAGATAAATGAGATTATACTATAAACAGAATGGCATGCAATAATTCCACTGTAACTCAGTATGCCAAAGCACCAAAATACAACCCACATCTGCCACACAGTGGGCTCTTTAATTATGAGGGGGGCACTTATCATTTTAAAGTGACACCACAAATGGATCAATACCTCCAGGGACCTCTAAAGGCTAATTGAAAGCATTTGAAGCATTAATCGCAAAATACTTCAAAAAGCAATTTCCAAATTGCTTCCTACAGAGGTCATGTTATTGATATATACATATGAGTCAGTTGGCCTGTGAAGAAATCAGCATTAGAAGAACCAAGATCAATTGCAAAGCATTTAGCTGAAGTGGTGAATCTAGTAGTAGTGAGGCAAGCAAAGGGAATAAGATTTCCTCACAAAATGGAAATCATGAATTTTTAATGTTTTTAATTTTAATAGTTTAAAGACAAATAAAAACAAAGTCATCAAATATAGGCACATAGCTTGAATTTTATATACAATATTTTAAATAATTTTGTAAACAGCTAAATAATGTCAGTGCTATCTTAAACTACCTAACATGGCAGATTGACCCTAGTACTTACTAATGTCCCAGGGATCAGTACCATATTTGTGCTATATTGCCGTTATCATATTTCCATAGCTTTCTGGAAACTCTATGTGGTCTGGCAATGAACTGCTTGCAGCAATCACTGTCGTGCAGATTGCCATTTGAATAGCACTGACTGTACCAAGTGACCTGATCTCAAACACACACACACACACACAAAGTGTAGAAAATGAGAGCACATAAATGCAGGTCTGGATTCTAGTATTCAGTTTCATTACCTCACAATGTTTCAAGAATCTTATTCACGGAGAAAACAAAAAGCAAATAAAAATCCTTGTGTGTGTGTACCTTCAGGTTACCTGTTGACCTAGCAACCCCATGACTTTCATAAGAGTTTTATTAGACAAGGAATACTCAGAGGTGGGTTTACTAATTTCTTCCTCTGGCTGTAGCATGTGGTGTTCATTGGTGGTCTCCTATCCAACTACTAATCAGAGTTGACACTCCTTAGTTTCAGAAAGGACCTGATGCTGGTAATTACAACCAAAGGTAAATAGGAAAAATAACTGCTGGGCTTTTAAACCTATTTAAAAAAGTGTTTCTATGTGTTTCTGATTTTCTTTTATTATAATTTATATCTAGAAGGAAAAAGAAGAGAATGAAGTTAGGACTTATAATTCTTAGCAGAAGAATAAACAAAATAGTTCTTATTGATCAGCCAATTGGCCTTATCAAAACATGCAATATAAACACAACATATAGTATACATCTAGTCCAAGTAAAATTATAAATATACAAGTACAGAGATAAAAAGTGGGTATGGGCAACTTATAACCGAATGAACCTTAATCTTAAGTATATACATCAGATGTCCTCGTTCCTTACACTGTATACAAATCTGATCAATATACTCTGATCTCCTTTTAGATGCTTTGAGGGCAACTTTTGTTGTTACAATGGGGAAGAATAAGAATAAAATTCACATAAAGAAATTATTATAAACACAAATATTTGTCTGGATTGAACCTTCTAATAATGATGATAATAATAATAATAATAATAATAATAATAATAATAATAATAATAATAATAATTGTGCGGTTTTCTGATATTGTATATTTCTGCCACTTCTGTAACTGTTCATTTGTATTTTGATTTTGTAGCCCACTTGTCGATGGATGTCCATAATCGGCAGCATCCACCACATTCTTTTTTATCCTGAGCGATGACCGAGCCAGTATAGACTTTATTTTGGTTTGTTTCTCAATAATTCTAATGGGTTGGGTGCTCTTAGTTCCACTCCTCAGCTGAGACCTCTCTGGCTTGGTTGGTAGTTACACTACTGCCAGCACAGCTCTCAGCATCCTTGGAACAGTAAAGCCCCCACCACCATGACAAGGTGGCACCCATGGGGGCTCTGGCATAAACCTGTACAGGTGGTCCCAGTGGTAATTGGTGCACTGGGTGCCATGCCAAAAGATCTCAGCTGGCATTTGAAAACAATAAACATTGACAAAATTACAATCTGTCAGCTGCAAAGGGCCACCTTACTGGGATCTGCGCGTATCATCCGAAAATACTTCCTGGCCCCATGCTGTACTGTGGCACTTGACATGCCTAGCACCTTTAGTTGGCCACTCCAATGTTGAACCATGGTCACTGTATCCTGGTTCGTTGATGGAGTTTTCCATCATTAGTTTTTAAGTTTTTGTTAACTGATTGATTTGTATGTCTTGTGCACTTATGTTCATTATTGTATTATACTGTAGTTGTTGTATGGTTTTAAGTTGCTCTATGGTTTCTGTTATGTTGGAAACCGCTCTGAGCCCCTTGAGGAGATAGGGCAGTATATAAATAAAGTTGTTGTTGTTGTTGTTGTTGTTGTTATTATTATTATTATTATTATTTATATATCACACAGTCCTAAATGCTTGGGAAGTGTTGGGAAATTGTGATTCTGTGATACAAAATCCAGCATATATATCTTGCTTGCTGTGTCATACTCTGTCTTTGTGTCAATAATAATAATAAAACTTTATTTATACCTGCCCTATCACCCCAAAGGGACTCAGGGCGGTTTCCAACAAACATTCAATGCCATGATATCAAAACCAAATCAAAGCAATGAATAAAACAACATCAATATAGACTTATAAAGACAAACCAAAAATAAGTACCTAACTAAACACAATATATCTCATCTAATACATTTACGGCATAATAAAATCTACATACTAAACTACCTTAAAAGTGTGTTGTGGTTTACAGCTTCCAACAGAGACAGTGTAGGTTCCAATATCCAGGTGAGATTGTATATTAAGATGTTCTAGTCTTCTTAACCTTTACATTCACAAGAAAGACTCACTAATGATGTGAACTTCATCTTTGTACACAGAAACTAGATGCAAATTACAGCTTTATGGGCATTTTAATAACCCCTTTGAAACAATCAAAAGTAAAACAAAAGTATGAATATCAAACATTTATTATGTTTTCTTAAACAGATATTTAGCACAAACAGCATTGTTCATTCCTCATTTTGCAAAATATTCTCAAATTTTCTTCTCATACATGTAATTCTACTAGATTTAGTTACCCTCCTGCTAGCAGCTTTTGCAACATCTACAACAAATCAACCCAGACTATTTGAACACCATTAGTATAATTCTAGTAAAGGCAGTTTTGAAACTATTTTTCTATAGCCTTAGTTTCTTTTGCATATTTGCTATTTAATAATAATAATAATAATAATAATGATAATAATAATAAGTTTATTTGTATCCCGCCTCCCGCCAAAGGGGACTCGGGGCAGCTCACAGAAATATCAGATACAAAACAATAACAATGTACAATACATCAATAAACAATAACATGCACCAGTTATAGTATTTACACATTAACCAGAAAATTAAAAAACACTTATTAAAAACATAGAATTAAAAACAGTGAGGCTGTAATAGTAGTTTAGCAAAGTGCACATTATGAGTTGCGAATTCAGAACATCGATTTGCTTTTTATCTCCCTAGACATTCATTTTACATTATTTGAAATATTCTAGATCTGTAAAATTGTATGCAGTCTGCAGACTTTGAAAAATAATGGCTAGAACACATATATAGTGCAATTTCTGCTTGTAAATAAAAATATATCAAATAGTGGGGTTCTTTGAAAAATCCCCCTGGGCCATGAAATTATATCTTCTTGCTCTGTTCCTGTTGTTTTACAAAGCCTAAATCTATCTTCTGCCAATAGCAGTTTTGAGGTTTGGTGATTCATTTTTTTTTTTTTTTTTTTTTAGAAATCTGAGTGATTTGCTAGTTCCCAACTCTGGGCATAGATCAGTGGCTGATGGTTGCTCTGATGTGAATGGGGAGATAAATTCACCCTGGGTTTCAGTGTGAGTTTTAAACGTGCTGAGCTTATTTGGGGGATAGAATTTTTCATCTTGGGTGGCTCCTTAAAATTCTAGACTTAAAACCAAGAGTGGATCCATCACTCCTATAACAGAGAAGCTACCAGATGCTTACATGAGCCTAACATGAACTCACGAGTCTGTCATAATCAGGGCTAAACTACACAATAGGTTAAGCAAATAACTGTGTGTCTGAAAGTTATTCTCTTTTTACCCCAGTGACATAGTTGCCACCAACATTCAATGGTGTGGGGCAGTGCTTCTGTAATAGGGCATGCTATTTGATGTTGTGAACCAGAACCATTTTTGTGCCTTATGGTTATCATCTTCTCTTTTCCCTGGAAAATCATCTATGGTTCAGCAGCCATTGGCTTCAAGACTGATACTGGTCCAAAAACTAGCCTCACAAGCAGCACTGGGGATAAGAAAGAAAACCACCTCAATAAACATCAATTTATTTTTTTCTCATGTTTTATTGTCTAACCCAGTTCTCAAACTGGGGTCCCAAGATGTTTTGGCCGTCAATTCCCAGAAATCCTAACAGCTGGTAAACTGGCTGGGATTTCTGAGAGTTGTAGGCCAAAAACATCTGGGGACCCCAGATTGAGAACCACTGTATTTAACCTGTTATTTGTTCTTTATTTTTTAAATCCTCCAATTGACAGTATAACTATATGACAAACATGATCAGTCATACATTATTAGACCTAATGTGTCTGTCTGTCTATATTTGTGCATCTATCCACCAATATGGAATGTCTATTATTAGCTAGCTACACTATTTTTTATAATGTATTAATACCTACTATCTTGAAAATTGTATTGATTAGTGTAGAAGGGGCCTATACATCACAATAAAATTAAGCATTATGTTTAACAGCCAGTTATTAAGCAGCTATGGAGAAGCTGTGTCAAAGGATAATAATTGCTGAGTAGAAGGGGAGCAGGTTTGTGGATGGTAAAAAAAATACAGACTTATAAGACAATTGCCTTGCAATTGGGTATAATCGTTTTCCTTATTAGTTCCTATTAACTATCATGTTGGAGCCTTATGATAACCATGATTCAGACTGGTTGCAGCCACTTATGCACTCCAACAACAAAGACACATCTTTACAGCCTGTTGTCTCTTCACCTACTGTGAGGATGTTCATCAAAATGACATTTTAAAGCCTTTTTTGTGTTTTGTCAAGAATAGGGTGGCATGCAAATTACCCCATAAATTTCTGTGTGTCATAAAATTGGAAAGTGGAGCTTTACAACCTATTCCATATCAAGAACCCCCTTTTGGAGTTAGATGAACGCAGAGGGAAGATATTTGCATAGTAATTTTTGGAGTGAGAATGAGGGAGGGAGAGGAAAACATCAGCTATTTAGGGGAAGTCATTATCACCACTGTTCCACTGTTGATAATGGGGGATAAATGATTTGTACAAACCACTTGAAAGTAAGTGCTAAAACACAGCAGAATGCCTTTGTTGCTATTTGCCTCTTAAAGTACAGTTAGATCCATTTGAAAAGATTGGGAGTGGGTGGGCAAGAAGTATGCAAGACATTTATTTTTCACGTGCACTTATTATCAATTGTAAAGCTTTAATAATTTGTGGCGTGGGAGTGTGGCCTTAACCCTGGGTGAAGAAAATACATAAAATACAGGTTCAGCCTCTGGTACCTCCTGTTCAAAGAGTATGTAAGAGTAGAATTGGAATTCCAGGGATTTTCTTGAGTGGTGAAAATTTCTAACATTCCTCACCACTGGCTATGTTGGCTAGGGCTCCTCAGAGCTGGGGTGCAAAAATATTTGGGTGGCTAAATGATTTCCATTTCTGAGACCTCTCCTAAACTGCCATATAAAATCCAGATTATCTGATTTGATAATCTGGATTATACGGTAGTGTAGAACTGGCCTAAAATGATTTTGTTGAATGAGATCTTTGCCTGAGATACCAGTGTTTATGGTAGCTGGTGCTTATGGAGATTACTGGGCAGGAAGTCACATCAACAGTAAACGAAATTAACTAGTTCCTCTTCTCAGTCAGTTAATGCTGTTGTACTGTAATATTCTTCCTTTACTATACATTTAACATCCAATTCAGTTGAAGAATGCTCTGCTATGTTGATATAGTAACTTCAAAGCTACCATGCTTGTTCTTCTGATGTGGAGAAAAGTGTGGCCTCTACTTCCAGTTAAGGCACCATCATATCTGATATCTTCTGTTCAGATATCAGCCAACATGCCAATGCCTTAAATCCACAGAGATATTCACAGGAACACCTCAACAAGTGAGAATCCAAAAGTGGCAGGCTAAAACCCAGAACCTCAATCCATGGCTGATGCCAGATGAGAAACTCCCCCCTGGGCAAACAGAAGACTGGACGACTTGGAAAGTGCTGAACAGACTGCGCTCTGGCACTGCGAGATGTAGAGTCAATCTTAGGAAATGGAGCTACAAAGTGGAGTCCATGACATGCGAGTGTGGAGAAGAGCAAACTACAAACCACTTACTACAATGCAGTCTGAGTCCTGCCACATGCACAATGGAGGACCTTCTCACAATGACACCAGAGGCACTCCAAGCTTCTGGTCAAAGGAAATCTAGTATAATGCCATGTTTTTAATTTTGTTTGTGTTTTTAAATACATTACAACTGCATCCTCAATTTGCTTCTGACACAATAAACAAACAAATAAATCTGGTAATTCCACAAAGACAACACTGAGAGAAAGATTAAGACTGTGCTTTCAAGCCAAACTCTGAGGCCAAAGGAAGGTCCCCAGTAATGACATTTAATTGGTATGATACATTAAGCAGCATCCACAGTTGCTAAGGTATAGCATTCAAACCCCATCTAATAAAGGCAATGCCTATCTCAAATACAACACACACTTTTTAGGTCTAGGCTTGGAACCTACCCATGAACTGGTTGAAAGTGAAGAGGGTGGCAGAAATGAGCTAGTTTGTAGTGGTCTGAGTCAATTTGTCCTAATGGACCACCCTGCAATGTCCCAGAAGACAGTTTCCAATAAGAATAATCAATATTGGACCTGATGGACCAATAGACTGAATCAATATCAAGGGACTTCTCATATTCAGATGTTTAGCTTACTGAGATAATACAACCCTTTTGTGTCACAGCCTTTATCTCACTACTGGAACTCTCAGAAGAACAGAGGTATTAATCTGTGTCCCATAGCATCTTATAGACACAATGCATTTATCATGCCTCAAGCTTTTGTTATGCAGAATCTGCTTAATCAGTCATGACTCTTTGCTCCTTTACACTGTCTAGCATTAAAAATATCAATCAGCATGTATTTAGAATCATAGAAGAATAATAGAATCATAGAATAGTAGAGTTGGAAGAGACCTCATGGGCCATCCAGTCCAACCCCCTGCCAAGGAGCAGGAAATCGCATTCATAGCACCCCGACAGATGGCCATCCAGCCTCTGCTTAAAAGCCTCCAAAGAAGGAGCCTCCACCACAGTCCGGGGCAGAGAGTTCCACTGCCGAACAGCCCTCACAGTGAAGAAGTTCTTCCTGATGTTCAGGTGGAATCTCCTTTCCTGTAGTTTGAAGCCATTGTTCCGTGTCCTAGTCTGCAGGGCAGCAGAAAACAAGCTTGCTCCCTCTTCCCTATGACTTCCCCTCACATATTTGTACATGGCTATCATGTCTCCTCTCAGCCTTAGGACTGTGTTATAAGACTTACTCAAGCTACCTTCACGTATCTCCATCTAAGCTATGTTACAAAATTTGTAAACATGCAGATTGTCAATGGCTAACTAAACCAATTACATTCTTTCCTGAGTATACCAAAATGGAGATTTGGTGAAAATCTGATGCACACTCTTATTGAATATGCTTGCTGTGGCTAAATTTGCCCAGAATACTTGGAGTGTAAGTAAGTAAGTAAGTAAAAGTTTATTTGTATACCGCCCTCTCTCCCAAAAGGGACTCAGGGCGGTTTCCAATATAAAATCAGCATAAAACATTGTACAATAAAACACTGAAAACACTATAAAACGCTATAAGAATTAAAAACAAAAACAAAACATAACAATTTACTAAAACAATCACAGAAGCAGAAGGAATATAATCACTCAAATAACATATGAATCTGCAAAGAAAAAAGAAAAAAGACCACTGGGATGGAGGAGAGGATGGCCTGGAGGGACCACTAGAACTAAAATACAATGTTATATTCTAAAATGCTTTGGGGCAGAGGAATAAAGTGCAATGTTTCAAGTCAAAGAGAAGGCCTGTGCAACTACTATAGCTATGGGCTCGGTTATCCAAAGGCGCAGCGGAAGAGCCAGGTTTTAAGCAGCTTTTTGAAGGAAGCCAGGGTGGGTGCTTGCCGGATCTCCTCCGGAAGGGAATTCCAGATCCGGGGAGCAACAATAGAAAAGGCCCGCTCCCTCGTCCCCGCCAACCGAGCCTGGGAGGGTGGCGGGAGCGAAAGAAGTGCCCTGCCGGATGAACGAAGAGGACGAGTGGGTTCATAGCGGGAGATGCGGTCACAAAGGTAGGCGGGTCCCAAACCGTGGGGTGCAACTGTGCTGTCTTTTCCTGGAGTAAGTTACACTTGTGGTCAGAAAGCATCACCTGGTATAAGAATGACCCATATATTCATGATAACAATAACCATGGATGATTTTTGGAATGGCACTTAACCTGACAGAAGATCTTAACAAACCCAAATTGCTATAGATGTTGCACTGAGAGCTCAGTAATAAGCAAATCTATTCAAATTCATTTGATACATTACTTGTAGAACAATGACTAATTAAGCAATATTAGATGACCTTATCAACAATCTCTTATTCCTGTTTAAAGAGGTCTGCGATTTGACTTTTGTAATGTAGCAACTTCTCCAAATTGGAGTTTTTGTACTCTTTTTCCCATCACTCTATTGGCCGTTCTAGTTTGGGATCATGGGAGCTGTAGTTCAAAGCAACCTGGAGAGCCACATATTTCCCACATGTATCTTAAAATGAGAGAATGAGATTCCACTAGCCAGTCAATAACCCTCTTGCACCTGAAAATCTGTTGGCCCAAAGATGTGCTTGGTGCATCATGCTGGAAGAAACCAACATGTCATTCTAGTCCCAGCTCATCCTCTATGTTCCAGAACCATGAACCAGGATGAGTGAGATGTAGCATTAAAGTGGAATGGAGGACATCCACCCAGGAAAAAATGTGAAGAGTGAGAAACCCAATTGCAACTGTTACTTGACAAGAACAAAGTAATGGATTTTGTGACGGAGGCAAAAGCTTTTCGAGACTTGGCAGCTCAGTTCCAGAAAATGTCATTTTCTGTGTATCTCAAAAATTCCACATTTGCTTATTCTATAATTTTAAAATGATTTCTATCTGTCAGGACTAGTTTAGGCTTGATAAAACAATAGGATCATAATTTCAATGATAATGCTTTCATGATGTGAAAATGAAAGAAAATTATGGAATGACTAATTGTTCCTATATTTAAAAGTATGGTATAAATATGGACTTTTTGACCAAAATGTGGGGAAAAAATGCCTATCCCAGAGTGTTAGCCCTTTTGGCAAAAAAATAAAAATAAAAATCAATCTGTAAGCCTCCCTCAGCAGTTTATCAGAAATAACATGCCTCTGTATTCAGCATCTCCCTGGCTAAGACTGACTTAATGTAGGCAGCATCAAGTTATGAACTAAAGAACTTTACTAATTACTTTTAGAATGCACATACTTTTGGAGTATCTACATCTTAACTAATGAAAAGATTAGTTAAAAGAAAGAGTTCCAGTGAGCTTATAGCTTTAGCTCAACATCTCAAAGGTGAAAACAAAGAAAGAGGAAGAAGTAAAAAGAAAGTTGATAGAGCATAAGGCAGTGGTTCTCAACGTGTGGGTCCCCAGGTGTTTTGTCCTACAACTCCCAGAAATCCCAGCCAGTTTACCAACTGTTAGGATTTCTGGGAATTGAAGGCCAAAACATCTGGGGACCCACACGTTGAGAACCACTGGCATAAGGAATTTTATATGGCCATCAACCTTTGAAGGCTGCTTTCTCATTTCTGTTCTGTATAAGCTATTTTTGCACTTTAACAGCAACTGCAATAAGTTCCGGAGAAAGAAGGAAAATGAAAGGAGGAGAGAGATATTGAAACATTTTGAAAGTGGCTGAGAAAGTGGGATGATAGAGGGTTGATCAGGACTGTCCTTGGTGGGAGTTGTAGACCAAAACATTTGGAGGGCAAAAGACTTCCATCATGACTTTAAACAAAATGTAAACATTCCTCTTCCTAAGTGTTATCAGGTGTCATTCCTTTATGTTTCTCTCCCATGGATAACTTGCTACACTGGTTCAACCCCAGACAATTCAAATAGAGTTCAGCAGATACTCATCTTAGCTGCTAACATTATCAAAAAGAAAAGCAGTTTCCTCTATTCACCACAGATTTAGGACAGTAGGCTTTTCCTGTGAGTTCTTTCACACAATCCTCTCTATGCATGCCTCCATGTCACCGGTTGACTTAAGGAGCCTCCGGTAGCCTAGGGGATAAAAGCCTTGTGACTTGAAGGTTGGGTTGCTGACCTGAAGGCTGCCAGCTTCGAATCCCACCCGGGGAGAGCACGGATGAGCTCCCTCTATCAGCTCCAGCTCCATGCGGTGACATGAGAGAAGCCTCCCACAAGGATGGTAAAACATCAAAACATCCTGGCGTCCCCTGGGCAATGTCCTTGCAGATGGCAAATTCTCTCACTCTGGAAGCAACTCCAGTTGCTCCTGACACGAAAAAAACAAAACAAAAACTGGTTGACTTAGGCAACCCCATTCATAAGGTTTTCTTAAAATAAGGAAAACTAAGAGGTGGATTTGCCAGTTCCTTTTTCTGAAATATAGCCTACAGTGCCTGATATTCCCTGGTGGTCTCCCACGAAAGTACTAACCAGGGCTGACCCTGCTGAGCTTCCAAGATCAAACAGAATCTGGTGCCTTTAGGACAGTGGTTCTCAACCTGGGGTTCCCAAATGTTTTTGGCCTTTAACCCTCAGAAATCTTAACAGATGGTAAACTGGCTGGGATTTCTGGGAGTTGTAAGTCAAAAACATCCGGGGACCCCAGGTTGAGAACCACTGCTTTACGGTATTTAGGCCACCACACAATCCTCTAGAAATGGAAGCAAATGACAATTTTAAAAATTCAAGAAAAAGAAGCAAATCAGGGGTCACCTATTATTTTCCAAATTGCCATCGAAATATTGCTCCAGAATTTAATTCAGTTAATTGCTTTTCATCAATCAGTGTGATCAACATCAATTAAATTCAAAACAAAACGAAGTAGTGCATAATTTAGTTGAGGGAATTTTAAAGTAATTTGTGGGTGGTGTGATGAAGCTAAGAAGATGAGGATGAGGGAAATTAGGAGGGAATGTAGGCAGAAAGAAGGAAGCAGAGAATCAAAGTGATGTGTTATAAGTATGTAACAATACCTTTAATAGAGTGGGCACTTGGTATCCTCTGGAATTTGGTTCCAGGACCTCAAATGGATACCAATATCTGTGGTTACTCAAGTCCCACTATATACAAGGGTGCAATCAATGTGTGTCCCTTCTCGAAAATGCCAAATTCAGCGTTTCCTTTTTGGATTTTTTGGGGGAATGTTTTTACGTTGCAGTTGATTGAATGCATGAATGAGGAATTTATGGCTATGGAGGGCCAACTGTATGCTTCTCCTAGGAATAACAAGTGTGTAGCTACACTATTTTGCAAAGTGAAAGTGTTACATTAAATATATAATGAGCCATGTTTGCATACATTATTTCTAAAAAGAACACATTTACTAATTCTTTGTTTAAATAATGCTTACTAATTAATCCTACAACAATAGTTTTAGAGGTCATTTGGGAGAGGATTTAAGGCCATTTTTCTTTCTTAAAGTACAGAATAGCTTCTGTAACCAGATTCTGCTCTGTATATGAATTTATCCACAAAGATATTTATTGGTATTAACATTTTGTTTCCTTCCTAAGGATCTCACAGCACTGCACAGACACCAGCTAATTTAAAACAATGACATCTCAATTAGCAAAACAAATGAGTGCATGACAGCCCAAATGCTGTGTGTTCTGGAAACCCATTAAGATTCACTTCTGCTGTGGCAAATAAGGCGCCATCAAATTGTCTCAAGAAAATGGGAAAGCGTATATGGTTACAGTAATTGAGCTTTATGGTCTTTGCAAGCCTTGCTAAACTCTACAAAAACAGGTGTTTAATAATTGCTGGATTTAATGAGATAGTCTTGAGAAACTGTTGGGCAAATTGATGGGGACATCCAACAGTATAAATGAGAGGCAGAAAAATTATCACATGGGATACAAAGCAACCAGGAAGATGTTGGAGGGAGAGAGGCTGAAGACCAAAATTTCAGGGAGCAAAAGAAAGAAAAGAGGTGGGGATCCCAGAACTGTGGGGATTCAAGGTGAGTAAGCAGGACATTTTGCATAACTGCATGCATGTTTTTATAAGACAGGGGTCATGGTGGCACAGCAGGTTAAACTGGTACCGCTCGAATGGGAAGGTAACAGCACTTCATGCAGTCATGCCGGCCACATGACCTTGGAGGTGTCTACGGACATTTCTTTAGCTTAGAAATGGAGATGAGCACCAATCCCCAGTCAGACATGACTAGACTTAATGTCAAGGGAAAACCTTTACCTTTACCTTTTATAAGACAAACACAAAAGCAATTAACAAAATTCCACAAATAACAATGCTGGGATGTTGTGTGGTTTCTGGGCTGTATGGCTGTGTTCTAGCAGCATTTTCTCCTGATGTTTTATCTGCTTCAGAGGATCAAAACTATGCTCTCAACTCAAATTACAGTTCCCAAAAATATGTCCACTCTCCTTTCTCCAACCTTCAAACTCCCCACACCCTAGAACTCTAGCTTCTAAAACTCCAACTCTCCAACTCCCCCTTTGGCTCCAAGCTGTAACTGTCACTTTGGCTCCGCCCACATTCTGTTACTGGGTAAACACTTCATTTACATCTGCCAATCAGATTGCCCTCCCTGAATTGGCTGCTGGATGGCCCCTCCCCTCTCGCTTCAGCCATGCCTTTGGAATCAAAGCTTATATAAAAATGGCTGCCCCTACATGCCAGCCCTACATGGTAGGCTAATCTGTTACAATTCTCACCACCCAGTTTTAGGATCCACAAAAAGCTCTGAACATTTGGCCTTCTTCTTTTGCTCTTAGTCTCACTTTCAGAAATTGAAACCAACTTACAAGATATGAGAGTGACTGGAATAAATAAGAAGGCTTTTTGGGTGACTTTTCAAAATGTGCCAATTTTTAAAGATGTATTTGTTTGTTTATATTCAATCTCTTTTATTAAGTGGTTTCCTTGAAAACTGATTTATCTCGTGGACAGTATAATAGAATTGTTTATGTCTTATATAACCTACATATTTGCTTATATCCAATTGCTAGTCTCAGCTAGAATAGATCATTACATTACTGCTGACTTAATGTCCTGAGTCAGTGGGTCCATTTTAGCTTGAACTTGCTAGATTTAGATCATGGGAACATTTTAGGACAATTTGGCTTAGGAATAAGAAATGAAGGCAGAGAGCAACTGACTGAATTTTGAAAGACCTGCACTTTGCCAAATCTTGTAGTCCAAGGATCTCTCAGAATTTTCCTTCAACACCACAGTTCAAAAGCGTTTAGTATCTTCCTTTGTTCAGCCTTCATCATTGTGAAGTCCAGCTCTTGCATCCATAGGTTACTATGGGGAATAATTATATATGTAATTGTTTTGATGTTTACTCATATTTATGTAACTTGTGTCTAATGCAATGATTTGATTTTTGTTTATATGTGGGGGTGGGTGGGTTGATGGTTTTGTGTATTATGTAGGTTTTTTTGTACACCGCTTTGAGTTCCATCTGTAGGAGAAAAGTGGGATAAAAGTAAATAATAATAATAATAATAATAATAATAATAATAATAATAATAATAATAATTGCAAAGTACAAAGAACAGGTGTCTAATATTAGTAGATATTAATGAGGAATGACTGATCTGTGTTGATAATACATTGCTATAAAACACAGTCCTCCCAACATATCCACAGATTCAACTATCCTACCTGGAAAATATTAACCCCTCCTCTCCCCAAAAAAGGTTCCAAAGGCAAACCTTGCTTTTGCCATTTTATGTGTGTCATTTTATTCCAGGTGTTTTGGACTTCATCTCCCACAATTCCTAACATCTGATAAGTTGGCTGGGAGATCTAGAAACTGAAATCCAAAACACCTGGAGGACCCAAGGTTGGGAACCACAGTCCTAGTAGATACCAAGCCCACCTTATTAAAAATGTATTCCCAGAACACATTCTTAAAATACTACACTGTTTTCCTGAAAATAAGACCTAGTAGAGGTTTTGCTGAATTGCTAAATATAAGGCCTCCCCCAAAAGTTTTTGTTTGGAAGCATGCCCGCTGAACAGAACACCAGAGCATGCAGGATCGATAAATGTATGTACCATAGCTTGTTGTACATGGAAATAGTGGTAGTAACAAGAAATTCTTGATAGGATTCACAGTTTGTCTGGTCATGCTGGTTTGTGATGACAACTACTAAAGAGTATATAATAAATGTTGATTTTTTTGGTTCAACAATAAATGTGAATTCTTTTTCATGGAAAAATAAGACATCCCCTCAAAATAAGACCTAGCACATCCTTGGGAACAAAAATTAATAGAAGATACTATCTTATTTTCAGGAAAACATTGTATGCTTTTTAAAATTTTGAAGCAGTTCTTGATCTTATCCAAAAATAGACCTTTGTGTGTCTTCCTATGAATCCCTCTTTGTCCTCGTGATAGAAATAATTTTTCTTCTCAATTCCTTAAATCTAAAAGGACTCTCCTGTTCATAAAGTAAATGTAACAAGGGCAAGAAAAATTGAGATATGGTTAATGACAGAATAAGTCTATTTTACACAAGTGATAATAACCTATGTGACATTTTGATCTTTAAGAGTCATATAAGCTAACTTGCTATATTCTGCAAGCCAGTCACATTCCAAACTGAGCAAAATTATGTTCTTTTTCAAGGGCAGCTCCATTATTAACCTTCCTTTTCTAACCCATTATGCCAGCTTTAAAACTCTGCACCACTTGCCATCCTCCATGGCTGACAGCTTTTCCTTTGTGTCCTTATTCTAGGTAGGAGGGACAGAAGAATGTAACAGCACAATCTAAGGGTTTCTAAAAACCTTTCTTCTCCCCCATTTCTAGTAAACAAGTTAGAAAAGGACCTCTTCCCCTCTAAGGAACAGAGAGCAATGCATACAAAACCAACCAAATACTATGGGGAAGATAAAATGGCTTTTTCTGAATACAAATTTCTTCCTTGTGTCTTGGAAAACTGACCACTGGTCAATTTTTCACAGCAAGGCAATCAGTTCCTTGGCAGAGTGTCCCAAGACTGAACGACACCACCTTGTAGGAAATTAAATCCTCTAACTACATAATGGCTGGGTCCCAGTTTTCTGCACAGATGAAACCTTGATTCTCTAATGGAGTTTTGTACGAGAAGATTTTCTAGAGTTTGCCATACTTCCGCCCTCCCACCCCGCTCCTTCTCTCCAGCGATGGGAGCACAGAATTCTCCAAATGAGGCCCTCTGCCATTCTCAAACCTCACATTAATTTGCATTCAGCACTGTTGAGTGATTACCACCCATTCCTGGCAGAAAAAATAATTAAGCTAGTCATTAGCACAATCTGCCTTGAATTAGGCAAACAACTGGCTCTTTTCAGCTGGGTGGAGGGAGGTTCAGGCCATTGATGTGTCAGCCTGCAATTTGGAGGAGGTGGTAGCCGGATCCGCAATGGCAGTAGCAGCTGTGTGTGCGTAGCAGAGGTTTGCATTCTGAAACACTGGCACCAAGCATGA
This sequence comes from Anolis carolinensis, assembly GCF_035594765.1. Taxonomy (NCBI): domain Eukaryota; kingdom Metazoa; phylum Chordata; class Lepidosauria; order Squamata; family Anolidae; genus Anolis; species Anolis carolinensis. Next base: position 266,987,434 of record NC_085842.1, read on the forward strand.
AATAAGCACTTAGCAAAAAGTTATTTGGCAGGCGGCAGGATGATGGGAAGGAAGAAAATTTAGTGAAGTAGATGCCTAGGGCAGGAGAAATGAGAAAGAAACTGAAGACCATGATTGACTCCTAAAGTGCAATTTTTGTTTTATCAGGGTACTATGGGAAAAAGATACAAGTGGTTCTCCCCATGAAAGCCATTCTCATGTAGTGGTTTGATTACTGGACTACTGATTTCATCACATGAGGCAGGCAAATTTGCACGTTAGCTGGACTTTGGTCAGCCCCTATGACACGATGCTATGTGCATCCTGCTACCAGTTTGCCTTCTCCAAGTGATCATCCTGTTTCTGCCTTTTAACTTCATCACATTGATCACAATTGGCAGCATGCACATTACGTAAAGCTACTTCTGGGAGGGCTCCATGGTGCAAAAGGAGATGAATCAGCATATACCGCTACGGGGCAACACAGGAGGCTTCCCATGTTGCATTAGCAACAATGGGGGGAAACTAGGCGGGGGATGCTTCCCCCATAGCATGGGGTTAGGGGTAAGTCAGGCAATTCTCCCCTTCCCCTTGCTGGGCACTGGCAGATTTGACACACTCTAGGTTCCCTGGTGGCACAGCGGGTTAAACCGCCCAGCTGCTGAACTTGCTGACCAAAAGGTTGGTCGACCTTCCGGGGAGCGAGGTGAGCTCCTGCTGTTAGCTCCAGCTTCTGCCAACCTAGCAGTTCAAAAACATGTAAATGTGAGTAGATCAATAGGTACTGCTCTGGCGGGAAGATAACAGTGCTCCATGCAGTCATGTGGTCCACATGGGCTTGGAGATGAAGGTGCATAGAAGTGTGATTGCAGAGGCAGGGAATTGCAAATTGGCACACAATTGTGCTATTAAAGAGAGCTGTTATATATCAAAGGTGCTTAGCCCAGTATGTATCTACTAAGATAATGTAACTGTAGTTGGTGTGATAAAGTCCACAGACCCTGGGACACCAGGCTTCGAATTTCTATTTGGCCATGAAAACCCATTGGGTAATTTGGGGCAAGTTAGAGGAAAGCCATGGCAGCCCTCCTTGGAACAAATTTTGCCAAGCAAACCCAATTGTTGGGCAGATGGTGGCAATGGACATGGGGTATCGGGCTGGGCTCAAAGGTGCCATCACCTAAATCCAACCGACAAGTTAACAACTCCCCACCCTTGCTCTGCAGTGATTAGCTCGCATTTCCAAGGTCTTCAAACAGGGCCCTTTCCTTGCCCAGTTTGCAGATGACGAAGACTGACCATTCTATATGGAAAGCATGGACATGCCAGGACTATGGTTCTTCCCAATAGGAATTGGTCAGTAGCAGTCATTTTGCAATGAAGCTGTGTCTCAGCAACAGGAATTACCAAACTCTATCTATCCAACAGTAGAGACATCCTGCTATTCCTCTATAGGTCTCCAGTAGTAGTTGTGTCTTTGAGAAACAAGAAAGAAATCCAAGGTTGCTCCATACAACTGCAACCCTAGGTGAGAAAACACATTCGCATCTGCATCTGCAGGTGCATCCATCAAATTTAATGGACTGAAGCGAGCATCATGAGCAGCTAATCATGCTCATCCAGATGTGCCTTTCCATCAGTCAAATGAATGCTGATTTCTCTTGTGGGATGAGAGTGATTTTTCCTTCATCAAATCAGGTCTCTGTTTTCTATAATTGCTTAGTTGAGGAAAATGCAGTGCTCCCTTTTAAGGTCATATATATATTATACACACACACACACACACACACACACACATGCACAGTATATATAGTCAAGTCTGTCTTAGCCCCGCCCCACTTCTTACGAATAATCTGCTGAACCTTCAGGGGAGTTTCAATATAATGTTTGTGTCAAGAATTTTTAAAAAGCTCAGAGAGAGGCATTGGCAATTCCTTTTTAATCCTGTCATTTAGTGTTTGGATCTTTCCATTTAGAACTCTCTCAAGAGCGCTTCAAATGTTCTTTGACCCTGGCTGTTAAGTGATCTGCCAATATATGTACAGAGGCAGATGTAGAAGAAAAGTAAAATTCATTTTCATAAACTGTATCTCAGCAAGAGGTTTCAATACACACACACACACACACACACACACACACACAAACATAAACATGCATACATCTTCTTTAATCTCTTGCTATTCACAGGTAAGAAATAGCCACAGGCTGGCCACGCATGGTGTAGTGGTTTGTGCATTGGGTTGTGACTTTGGAGACCCTGTTCAGCCATGGAAACCCACTGGATAACTTTGGCAAATAACACACACCCAGCTCTGGAAAGCCCTTAGGCTTAAGTTGGAAATAACTTGAAGACACACAGCAACAACAAGTCCAAAGGGTAAGAGAGCTGTCAATCTGGCATCCCTTTGTCAAGAAAAACAATGTCAGATAGTCAATATATTCTGCAATGAAAAAAAAAAGTTTCCTGGTACTGTTTTAACCTATTTTTGGATGCTGAATTTGAAACACACACACACACACATACACTATTGTACCATAAATAGTTCTTTTAAAAATTCAATATTTAAATCAATTCAGTTATTACTTTGTTTCGATTAAGTGTAGGCGCTGATGTTCCAGTGCAATTTCTTATAGTGTATTTGAATGGATTTCTGTTGCTTATCAGCAAATTAAAAGTGTTTAGAAAGTTTATTAGAAGTCTTTGACCTTTTTAAAACTGTGTACTCTAGCTGGGGGGCTTCTGGGAACTATACTTCACAAAATGGTAAATTTTCAAAACTCTAGAATTTAATCACCATGCCTTGGCCCTGCAAGGCTGAGCCACTCTGTGTCTGCATGCAGTCTTCCACATTATAGCATCTGCTCTTAGGAGTTCAGCCAGGGTCATGGTCTCCCACTGCTCCCCTTCTCTTGGTTTAGCCTTCACTGTACAAATATACAAAGCATAAACCTATTTAAAAGTATGTTCAATCTAGCACTGTCTGTATGTACTGGAATACACGGAATAATTAATGCATGGGAATGTAAATCCCCATGTAATAATAATAATAATAATTTTATATCTTACATCTTTTCTCTTAAAATAGATTTAAAGCAGCTAACTAACTCACAGGTTTATAACGTATTTCCATCAAGGAACTCCCCCCCCCCACCCCATGGAAAGTGAAACTCAAATGGAATAGCCTATTATACTCACTGAGTTATATCTTAGTTGCAATGTGCAACTTTTATCTATCCTTGGTGTACTATTCAAACATTTGATTTATAAAACACCCTTGCTCACCCACCGCAATCCACGTTTGCTAGTATTAGGATGTTCTTGATCTTCATAAGGAGACGGACGTTGTGGGGCAGCATAAGGCTAATTTGTACACACAAGGAAAGCTCAGTGGAGAGAAGAACAAAGGCAGCATGAAAGAGGTGTGCTCCTGAGACAGTACTGGATGTGTGGCTACCTTCCTGTGTCTCTTATCTCTTGATAGAGCTAAGTTAAAAAATAAAGGGCCAAATTTAGCTTTTTAAGATTTTTTTCATGTCAGGAGCGACTTCAGAAACTGCAAGTCACTTGAGAATTGGCTGTCTGCAAGAACGTTGCCCAGGGGACGCCCAGATGTTTAATGTTTTACCATCTTGTGGAAGGCTTCTCTCATGTCCTCACATGGGGCGCTTGAGCTGACAGATGGGAGCTCACCCCACTCCCTGGATTTGAATCGCCGATCTTTTGGTCAGCAGTCCTGCCAGCACAAGTGGGTATAACCCACTTCCCCACTGAGGGCTCTGCTTTTCAAGATAAAAGTACAGGAGAGTCTCACTTATCCAAGACTCGCTTATCCAAGCTTCTGGATTATCCAAGGCATTTTTGCAGTCAGTATTTTCAATATATCATGATATTTTGGTGCTAAATTCGTAAATACAGTAATTACAACATAACATTACTGCGCATTGAACTACTTTTTCTGTCGAGTTTGTTGTATAACATGATGTTTTGATGCTTAGTTTGTAAAATCATAACCTAATTTGATGTTTAATAGGCTTTTCCTTAATCCCTCCTTATTATCCAAGATATTCACTTATCCAAGGTTCTGCCGGCCCATTTAGCTTGGATAAGTGAGACTCTACTGTAAATATATTTTCCATACAGAGCAACAATAAATAAAACCACTTATAGCTGGCATACTTAAAGTACCAATAACTGTGATGTTATTAACAATTTGGGAATTACTTGCTCAAGAGTAGCTTAACTGAGTCTTGCAGTGTCAATTCTGAGAATATATTTCAAGGGTAACTGAAATAGATGGGCACTTTCTACCTGCATTTTATACTGACAGAACCATGATGATTATAACAAGGCATTCAAAGGGATTTATGACCATGAATGAAGAGAGAGAGAAAAGATTCCAGGAACCCAAGCTCTCTCTTGAGATTCACAGCCAATTGCTTGTTAAAGAGCTCCAGTTGTCCCTTACACATGATAGCTTCTACCAGAAGGGTAAAAACAAAACTGGCACTGCTAATGGAATCTAAAGTGATATATCAGCTTAAAATTTGTGAGTGATCCATTTTCTTTAAAATGCTTCCGTAAATGCCACCAGTGTATGAAATCACTTTATTCAACATCATAAATTGCAGACAAAGGGTTGTGGCGTTACAGTTAGGGTTGCCTCTTATATCAAACCTACTGCCATACAGATCAACCTTCAGCTGCCCTTTTGGAGTTGCTAGCCATATTCCTTTGGCTAGCAACTCCATAGTGCTACTAATAATGTACTATTTAAATTTATTGCCATGTCCATGGGGTTAACTGCAGGGTGGTTTAACAATCTCACATAGGTGCATGGAGTTAGACCTTTTCCATCCAATTCTCAGCTTTAATAAGCAGGTTAATTTAGGACCCTTCCATACAGTCATATAACCCAGAATGTCAAGGCAGAAAATCCCACAATATCTGCTTTGAACTGGATTATCTGAGTCCACACTGCCATATACCCAGTTCAAGGCAGATAATGTGGGATTTTATTCAGCTGTGTGGAAAGGACCTCTCTTGACTGCCTCCACTCACCAGAATAGGTGGCAGAAGTGCCATAAAATGTCTTTGGTATTCTGGTCCTGTAACACCCAAAGCTGGGAAAGGAAACACGAGGCTTGCCACATAGGTTTGCACTACAATTCCTATTATCTGATAGGAATAACAGAGCAAATACATTGAAAGGGTCTCACATTTCTCATCTTGATTTAAAGGACACCCAAATGCTTTAAAATTAGAATTTGAACACTTGCAGCAGATTTTTACACCTAAATTATCAGAAGGAGAGGTTAATAGCATGTGGACAAAAGCATGTCTACTGTACCAATAGTGAGTGAAGAGCCCATTTTGTTTAAATTTTATCCCTAAATGACCTATTGGAATATGGTCGGTCAGGATGTCCATCCAGCTGCGGAAAATAATCATATTCTCTTGCCTTGATCCTGGTGTAGCAATCCAGTCATCAAAACATGTCCTCCTGCTGAGATCTTCTAGTGTGAGTTACTGCAAGGGAAGTTGTTTCCAGGGCATTTTCATCTCTGTCCTTACAGTCTTCCATTGATTAGAAAGAGAGGAAAGGTACAATGGCATGAACATGTGCAGTACATTAATTATTGGAGGAAAGGCCATGTTAACCATGTGAAATTGGAGGGCAGTAATACTGTATGCAAGAGTACCTCGCAGGGCCAAAGCCAGAAAAAAATGGGGGGGGGGGGGAGGTTGAATTTTTTTTTAACGAATCATGAAGAATAGTTCCATAACACAAAATAATTTAGAAATCAGTCTCCATCGATAAACTTTAGTGAACACTCAGGACAGATAATCTTGAGTGTACACTCACGGGGATTTGGTTAACAAGTTAAAATTCATTTTAAAACCTGAAAAAATGGGGGGGGGGGGTTGAACCCCTACCCCCCCCCCCCCCTTGGATACAGCTTCCCTCTCCTCTCCTATGAACAGAGAGTAGATGCAGTCCTGTATTGTACAATGCAGTAGTTCTATATACATTCCTATGCTAAACTCAGGGCCGGCCCTAGGCAATTTTCAAGTGTAACCATTGGCACCCCCCCCCCCCAAAGCAATCAACCCCCCCCCCCCCGTCCCGGCTCCCTCGCCACCGCAGCCATTTCTTTTGTTTTCCTGTGCCGTGTGGATGGATGCTCCTTTGCTCTCCCCCCCCTCACAACTTTGGAGGGGCGGTGGGAGGGCGAGGGAGCCCAGCAGAGAGGGAAGTGGAGACAAGCAGGCCGGCTTACAGCCAGATGTGCAAATTGTACTCTCCAAGGCACCTCAACTGCGCCCTCTAGAGGACTGCGCCTTCAGCAAGTGCGTAGTTCGCATATAGCTTGAACCACCTCTGGCTAAACTGAGCTATATACCACTCCCTAGACTTACTGTACAGCCTCTCATGCTTCAATGGGAACAGAAAGTATCAAAAAATGTCAAACCAGATGCAAAATGATTACCTCACTGCTGGGATTCTCCAGTTTCCTTCAGAGGACTGTGTCACTTATATTATTTTGTGGCTACAAGAATATAGCCAGACATTTTGCTAATCTCAGAATGGGGCTTCAGAGACTCTGCTGAGAGGATGCAGTGTTGCCGAGGGAGGAAGGAACGAAATACCAATCTTCATACGTACTGCCCCAAAAAGGATATACACAGTTGTAAGGGAAATTTATATGTTTATATGTCACTAGTAGAGCCCCCAGTGGCAGAGCGGGTTAAACTGCTGAGCTGCTGAACTTGCGGACTGAAAGGTCGGTGGTTCAAATCCGGGGAGCAAGGTGAGCTCCCGCTGTTAGCTTCTGCCAACCTAGCAGTTAGAAGACATGCAAATGTGAGTAGTTACAGCGGGAAAGTTACAGCGGGAAAGTTGGCGGGAAAGTTACTGCGCTCCATGCAGTCTTGCTGCATGACTTTGGAGGTGTCTATGGACAACGCTGGCTCTTCGGCTTAGAAATGGAGATGAGCATCAACCTCCAGAGTCGGACACAACTAGACTTAATGTCAGGGGAAAACCTTTACCTTTACCTTATATCTTGCTAACAAAATAGCAGTCTTTGTTTGTAACAAAAAAGCAGGAAATGGCTAATGATTTCATTTTCTATATTACATTAAGGGTATGTGTTCATCAGATTTTCCACCTCGTGTCAAAATAATTTGGCTTCCTTTGATAATGGTGACTTTAGCTTGGGTGGACTCATTTGTTGACCTGCTTCAAGCAGTAAAATTGTTGGGCCAGTCCTGAGCATTGCTACTATATTTTATTCAAGAGATGGAAGGTTTTAGAAATGGCAGATATGTCACTCTTAGCCTATTAGTTGGAGCTGTTTGATGGGTCAGAATTTGCCATGAAGATGACTGAAGAACAATCCTGTTCCATTGACTGTAGAGTCCTCAGGACCCGCTGGACCTGTGGAGCTAATGGCATGACACACATTTGTGCCATTTTAATAAGTGTTTGAGGAGTTTTTTATTATGACCTAAACATTCATTTTTCTACAGTAACTAGATTACTGTAATCAAATAAAAGCAAGGCACAAGCAAAATTGATGGCCTCCTTCATGAAAAGTGATGACCTGATTGATTTCTGTAAGCTAAAGTTTTGGTCAGGAAATGTATCATAATTTAAATTCTTTTTCAGCAAAGGATGCTCCTTCAGATAATTTAGTTTGAGATGAAATGCCATTTATCATCTTCTGAACTTCTTTGGAGTATCCTCAGCCAACATACTTATATTGGTGTAGGCGTCTGTGTTTTTTGATTGACTTGAATGAAAACCCATTTGACTTGGATTTTAACTTTAAAAAAATTAATACATGGATTAATGTTGTTTGCCATAGATAAAAGACTGTAGGAGGGGCAGAGTAATCTAATATTTTAAACAAAATGAAAAGGATTCTCCAGTCCTTAATTTAAGGAGTTGGTACTATACACCAGATGTAACCACGTCAGTGTAGATCACAACAACAAAAAAGAATAGATCACACAATGTGGCAACCATGAAGGAAGTTAAGACAGGCTGCTCAGGGCCAGAAGATTCTGCAGGTTTTTCCTACCCACCACTGCAGGCTCTAGAACAGGCATGGGCCAACTTCGGCCCTCCAGGTGTTTTGGACTTCAACTCTCACAATTCCTAACAGCCTACTGGAGGGCCGAAGTTGGCCCATGCCTGCTCTAGAAAAACTATAAGTATTCCATGAAGATTCCTGCACCATGGATTCAGTAAACGTACCTTTATTAAAATCTGAAAAATGCTGCAAGGTTTTCCTATGTAGTGGTGATCTAATGCCCCAATGTGCATTAGTTAATTTCCCCCAATCCTTAGCCAATAACAGTCTTCAACTATAGACGCATGCAGCATATCACCATTTTTTGCCTGCTCTTCTAATGATTCTGAAAATGAATTTCAGGATCCACTTTGTAATAAGCAGGGTTTAAGGAGGCAGTGGTGCAGCGGATTAAACCGCTGAGTTGCCAAACTTGTCAAATGAAAGGTTGGCAGCTTGAATACAGGGAATGGGATGAGCTCCTGCTGATAGCCCCAGCTTCTCTCAATCTAGAAGTTTGAAAACATGCTCATGCAAATGTGAGTAGATCAATAGGTACTGCTCTAGCGGGAAAGTAACAGCACTCCATGCAGTCATGCTGGCCACATAACCTTGGAGATGTCTACGGACAATGCCGGCTCTTCGTCTTAGAAATGGAGATGAGCACCAACCCCCAGAGTCGGACTTGACTAGACTTAATATCAGGGGGAAAACTTTACCTTTACCTAAGGAGGAAGTAAAGTGGAGTAGGAAGACATAAATACTGGCTGACTGAAGGAAAAAAAACACATCCAAATTGTCAAGGACAGAACGCCACAAGGTTCAAGATAACAGAGTTTATTGGATTACAGAACTCAAAAATGCCCGTAAAATACAAGGGCCAGGCAGTATTAGCCTTTAGGAGCAAAAAGGGGCAAGGAAAAACGTTCAAAAGATAAACCGGATTAAACCGGAGTTTAATCCGGGTAAAAACAAACTGCTTGCTTCAGCCTGGGGATAAACAAAACAAAAGCCGAGGAACAAAAGATACAAAAGAATGCAACTAATTGGCAGCAGATTCCTCTCTGCTGCCAACACTGTGCTTAGAGTAACTTGCGTCGCTCCCACACACACAGCAGACAGGATTTCCAACACGAACAGATCAGCCAAGGATTGTAGCAGTAGAGTAGACCCAGTTCCTTTCCGTAGATCAAAGCCAGAAGCAGACGTTTGTAGATTCCAAGTCCAAGAAGGGGGGAAGACAAGCCATGGTCAGTTCAGTCCGAGTTTTCAAAACAGGAGATGGCGTCCGTCAAGAAGACGACGGAAGGTCAAGCTAATAAGAGTAAGCACAGGTTTGCACAAACAAATGCCCACACAATTCCTCCCGCCGTCTGACCCTGAATTCCAAAACAACTTACGTCTCAGCACAGGAAAACACACCAGTCTTCAGGAAAGCGTCCCACACAGATCCCAAGCGTTCGTCCAGATTACCTTGCCCAACGCAATTTGCAATTGCTCCCAAGCCCCATTTTATGCCAGTTACAAATCCTCATCACTGTCAGCTGTCCTCCTTAACCCGGGCGTTTCCTCATCACTTTCCTCATCAGAGCTGGAACACCTCTGACTACGCCCCACAGCATCTCCAGCTGTGGATCCCGTCCCATCCCTCCAGCTAAGCCATGGGTCTAATCCTGAAGGTCCCCATTCATCTTCTATCCCATCATGACCAGTGGCACCCAATTCCTCCCTTACCCGAGTCCAATCCATCTCATCCTCCTCCGAGCTAACCAGCCCCTCCTCCATTCTCTCCGTAAACCCCTCAAAAGACTCTTCGTCAGATGGTGCTGCAAAAATGTCTCGCAGTCTTTTTCTTTCTCGCTCCTCGAGAGTATCTGACTCTCGAGGAGTCTTACGCCCACGTCTGTCAGTAACAGAGCCATGAGGCTCAATCATAACACTATCCCCTCTCACAAAGGCCTCCTCCCCCGATGGCGGAGAAGTGGCAGTGATACCCTCCGCTATAGCACCACGACGACTAGAGGTATCTAGTTTCAACAGCGAACGATGAAAGACTGGATGAACCTTTAAACTAGACGGTAAACGCAAACGAAACGCAATGGAAGAAATCTTTTTAACGATAGGAAAGGGACCCAAATATCGCGGCGCAAACTTTCCCCCAGCCTGTTTAATATGTTTGGAAGATAACCACACCAAATCCCCTTCTTCCAACTCCTCCCCTGCCTGCCTGTGGCGGTCAGCCTGAGTCTTTTGCGTTGCCTTAGCTTCCAACAGTAAGCGACGGGCAACATCATGCAGTGCAGCCATTTCCGAAGAGCGGTATACAGGGTCCGAAGAGACCACATTGGTCGACGGCGCCACACCTCCCCGTGGGTGAAAACCATAAGTTAGCTCAAATGGCATATGCTGACTAGACGTGTGCACCGCATTATTGTAAGCGAACTCCGCCACCGGTAACCACTTCACCCAAGCCGTGGGTTGATCTAAACAAAAACAACGCAAATACTGCTCTAAGAGCCCATTAACCCGTTCCGACTGTCCATCTGTCTGCGGATGAAAGGCTGAAGAAACGTTTAACTTAGTCCCTAAGCACTCATGGAAATGTTTCCAAAAGCGTGACACAAATTGCGGAGCCCTATCTGAAATAATCACCTCGGGTGCTCCGTGCAAACGATAGATGTGCTTAGTAAATAGTAAGGCCAACGTAGGGGCCGCCGGAATGGTTGAACAAGGAATAAAATGAGCCAGTTTGCTAAATAAATCCACCACCACCCAAATACAAGTATAACCCCCAGACTTAGGCAAATCTGAAATAAAATCCATGGAAATGATTTGCCATGGCCTCTCCGGAACAGGTAGAGACGACAACAACCCTCTAGGGCGCCCAACAGGCGTCTTACTCTGCTGGCAAACAGCGCAGCTGTCACAAAAGCGCAGAATGTCTTGCCGCATCTTTGGCCACCAGTAGCTCCTGGTGATAAGCTGTACGGTCTTGAACCTGCCAAAGTGCCCAGCCATGGGTTCGTCATGGTGGGCTCTAATCACCTCCAACCTGAGGGCCCCCACTGGTACGTATACCTGCCCCCTGCGTACCAATACTCCGTCTTGATCTTGTAGATGCGGCAGTATTGTACGGTTACCTGCTGATAGCAGCATCAGTTGCTCCTGAGTCCACACATCATCCCTCTGAGCCTCAAGGATCTGATCATGTAACCCGAGCTCATTATCTACAACACATAGAGAGGCAGTAGGCAAGATGGTCTGACATACTACCTGCTCATTGGTCTTAAACTCCGGCTTGCGGGATAAAGCATCGGCCCGCAAGTTTGCTTTCCCCTCCACGAACTGCACCTTGAAGTTAAACCTGGAGAAAAACAAAGCCCATCGGATTTGACGCTGGTTTAACTTCTTTGCTGTTTGTAAGTGCTCTAAATTCTTGTGATCAGATCTGACCACGATCTGGTGCCGTGCCCCTTCAAGCCAGTGCCGCCACACCTCAAACGCCACCTTAATCGCCAACAACTCCTTCTCCCATATGGTATAGTTCTGCTCGAAGGGTGTTAGTTGCCACGAGTAAAATCCACAGGGACGCAAGGTCCCTGAGGAATCCTTCTGAGACAATACAGCCCCCAACGCGTAGCTAGAAGCGTCCGCTTCTACCACGAACGGTTTGTCAACATCAGGATGTGTTAGTATGTTATCCGATTGAAAACTAGACTTAAGTTGTAGAAACGCATCGTGAGCTTCCCGCCCCCACACAAATGGCTGTTTCTTACGCAGGAGCTGCGTCAAAGGTACCGTGAGCTTTGCAAAATTCGGAATAAACTCCCGGTAGTAATTAGCGAAACCTAAGAACCTTTGTACGTCCTTCTTAGTCTTTAGCTCCTGCCATGAGTTGACGGCGTCAACCTTATGTGGATCCATTTTAAGTTCCCTACCTGACACTACATGACCTAGGAACTCCACTTCAGGCACATGAAAGACGCACTTGGAAGCCTTGGCGAAAAGCCCATTAGCCCGCAGACGGTGCAGAACCTGCTTGACATGTTGACGATGTTCTTTCTCGTCCTTAGAAAAAATCAAGATATCATCCAAATAAATCACTAAAAATTGGTCAATTAGATCCCTGAACACATCGTTCATGAACCTCTGGAAGACCGCATGAGCGTTGCAAAGTCCGAAAGGCATGACTCGGAACTCGTGGCATCCGAAACACGTGTTAAATGCCGTCTTCCATTCATCCCCTTCCCATATACGGATTAAGTTATATGCCCCCCGCAGGTCAAGCTTGGTAAAAACCTTAGCCCCTTGCACCCTTGATAATAGTTCCGAGATTAAAGGTAGCGGGTACCTATCCCGAATGGTGTATTTGTTTAGGATCCGATAGTCGCAGACCAGCCTAAGTTCCCCAGTCTTTTTGGCTACAAAGAATACTGGTGCCGCAGTTGGAGAGCTAGATGGGCGAATAAACCCCTTGGCTAAATTTTCATCTAGAAACTCCCTCAAAGCTTGCCTTTCCGGTACAGTCAAGGCATACAGCCTTCCTGCTGGCAATTTCGCACCTTCTGCTAACTTGATGGCGCAATCATATGGCCTATGCGGTGGTAATTTGTCCGCTTCTCTTTTACAAAATACATCAGAGAACTCCCCATACTCAGCAGGCACTCCCTCCATATCAGATTGAGTAACATTCAGAGTGCAACAATCCTGCCTCTTTAAGGTCACTTTACGTGTCGCCCAATCTACTTGTGGGTTTACTACAGCTAGCCAATCCATCCCCAGGATCACATCATATCTAGGCAAGCTCGTAATATCCCACACAAACGTTCCCGTTACTCCCTGCACCTCCCACATTACTGCTGAGGTTTCATGGTTAACCACCCCAGTCTCCAGCAGTCTCCCATCTGCTCCTTCCACCCACACGTCGCATGCCTTGCGCACTCTAGGAATGCCATGCTTCTTAGCAAATTCAATATCTACATAAGAGACCGTAGCCCCTGAGTCCAGCAGTGCCAAAGTAGAAACAAGTTCCCTTCCCCCAACAGATAATGTAATGGGTACGAAAACATGCTTCCTCCCCTCAGTTGACTGCTTGAGGAGCCCTAGTGCGTTGGACTCACGTCGCACTAGGGCTGGCCTTTTCCCGAAAGCTGAGAAGGTTTCACATTACAGTTTTTGGCAAAATGCCCCGCATTCCCACAGTACAAACACAACCCCAGCTGCCTCCTACGGCTCCTTTCCTCTGTAGACAGCTTTTTAAAGACCCCAAGCTCCATAGGCTCTTCCCCCATCACCACAGGTGCCCTGGTAATATGCATGGGTGGCGCACACATTGCTTTCGAGTGTTTACGAGCCTCGAACCTTGCGTCTAAACGCAGCACCTTAGCTACTAAGGCGTCCCAATTTTCAGCCGGCTCCAAGCGTGCTAATTCATCCTGGAGCATATCACTTAACCCGGCAGTAAATAAAAGCATGAATGCATTTTCCCCCCAATCCAGCTGGTGGCGATACAGGTTAAACTTATTTAAGTAATCCAAAACAGTCCCCTTTCCCTGTTTCAACCGATACAGAGCCCACCCAGCATTCTCCGTGCGGAGAGGATCCCCAAAAGTGTCAGTTAATAACTGTTTGAAATTATTCAAATTGTCCTTGACTGGGTCATTTCCCAAAATTAAATTAGTGGCCCATTGTCCTGCGGGACCGGTCAACAAACTCAAAATAAATGCCACCTTGCTAGTGTCTGTAGGAAAAGCATGAGCACTGAGCTGGGAAAAATAAAGCTCCACTTGTGCCAAAAAGGTTGGCAACTTGCACCTGGTTCCATCAAAGCGTTCAGGAGTCAAAACATGTCCTTTCACAGCATGAGCTGCTTGGCTGACGGTAAAAGCCGTTTGTAATTGGTCAAATTTGGCCCTTAACTCCTCCATCGTCTTCCTGACGGGTTTATTGCTGCAATAAACTTTTTATGGGCGTTGGGCAATCTGTCAAGGACAGAACGCCACAAGGTTCAAGATAACAGAGTTTATTGGATTACAGAACTCAAAAATGCCCGTAAAATACAAGGGCCAGGCAGTATTAGCCTTTAGGAGCAAAAAGGGGCAAGGAAAAACGTTCAAAAGATAAACCGGATTAAACCGGAGTTTAATCCGGGTAAAAACAAACTGCTTGCTTCAGCCTGGGGATAAACAAAACAAAAGCCGAGGAACAAAAGATACAAAAGAATGCAACTAATTGGCAGCAGATTCCTCTCTGCTGCCAACACTGTGCTTAGAGTAACTTGCGTCGCTCCCACACACACAGCAGACAGGATTTCCAACACGAACAGATCAGCCAAGGATTGTAGCAGTAGAGTAGACCCAGTTCCTTTCCGTAGATCAAAGCCAGAAGCAGACGTTTGTAGATTCCAAGTCCAAGAAGGGGGGAAGACAAGCCGTGGTCAGTTCAGTCCGAGTTTTCAAAACAGGAGATGGCGTCCGTCAAGAAGACGACGGAAGGTCAAGCTAATAAGAGTAAGCACAGGTTTGCACAAACAAATGCCCACACAATTCCTCCCGCCGTCTGACCCTGAATTCCAAAACAACTTACGTCTCAGCACAGGAAAACACACCAGTCTTCAGGAAAGCGTCCCACACAGATCCCAAGCGTTCGTCCAGATTACCTTGCCCAACGCAATTTGCAATTGCTCCCAAGCCCCATTTTATGCCAGTTACAAATCCTCATCACTGTCAGCTGTCCTCCTTAACCCGGGCGTTTCCTCATCACTTTCCTCATCAGAGCTGGAACACCTCTGACTACGCCCCACAGCATCTCCAGCTGTGGATCCCGTCCCATCCCTCCAGCTAAGCCATGGGTCTAATCCTGAAGGTCCCCATTCATCTTCTATCCCATCATGACCAGTGGCACCCAATTCCTCCCTTACCCGAGTCCAATCCATCTCATCCTCCTCCGAGCTAACCAGCCCCTCCTCCATTCTCTCCGTAAACCCCTCAAAAGACTCTTCGTCAGATGGTGCTGCAAAAATGTCTCGCAGTCTTTTTCTTTCTCGCTCCTCGAGAGTATCTGACTCTCGAGGAGTCTTACGCCCACGTCTGTCAGTAACAGAGCCATGAGGCTCAATCATAACACAAATCTTGCATTGGCAGATATTATATAACTACAAGACATAGCTCCTGTCTAACATCTTCTCAGCCCCGCAAGCCCAGCCTTTCTCAGAACAGCCCTTGAAATCTGACCACTCCCCAGTCAATGGTGAGCAGCAGTGAGAATGGCCGCAGACAGTCATCCAGATATTTTCCTTATAGCAGGACAAACAGAGACAGACATTCACAGTGGCGAAAGTACTCCATTTGTCCCTTTGCTTTCCACTGACCAGGAAACGCAATTGCTAAGTTTGATGTGCTGCCACTGAGACACAATGGGTTTGCAGGGGAGAAGTTTGTCATTGTGCAGTCAGTGGTGAATTACAGTGACAGGTCCAATTTACACCATTGTAATTCACCAACAAAATGATAAACCCTATATGTATCTACTGAGAAGCAGGTCCCATTGAGATCAATAGAACTTAAATTCAGTAAGTATGCATAGAATTGCAGTCTCAATAATATCTACCGGTAATTGTTTTCATTCTTTCCCTGTCTCCCTCTTCACACATACACAAGGAATCTAATGCTTGCCAAAATACATTGGGCAACAGCTTAAAAGCCTTAAAAAATAACTGTTTTTTTCTTAATGAGCACTTGCCTGCTTTCCCTTATATTCCCTAAAGAAAAGGAGCAAGAGATTACTTCAGTTTAATTAAAGTTGCTAATTCAAAGAAGGGACTGGGAATATCCCCAAGATGTCTTACCCCTCCCCATTAGTATTGCACTTTAACTTTGATTTGTACATTATAATGTGCATTAATATTTGGCTTATTTAACTTCATAGGAAGAATAAACTTAGGGAGCATAATAAGAACATATAGTCATCTCTCAGGGCCTTTCTACATAGGCCCAAAACCCATGATGGGTTGAGGGTTAACCTGAGATGTCCAAATGACACTTCAGATTTATCTGGATTAATCTGGAGTAAACTGAGATTTCCCTGTGTACTCCAGATTAATAAAACACCTGAAAGATCTGGATCTTACTGGAAGGTCCAGATCTTTCCAGGTGCTAGGCTGGTGGGGATTGACTCCCAAGGCTGCCTTCCACAATCTCAAGAGTCAGTCCCCATTGCCATCCCAGTTCTTTAGGGTCTAAGAGCCTGAAGGAACAGGATGGCACATCACCCTCCCCTCCCCCAGCCCCCTGTTTTTCCCCAAAAACCTACCGAAGGGGCCTGGCTGCATCTTCAGGCCCCTCTCCAAAGCTTCTGACATGTCACTTTGAAAAAAATAAAAGAGCATTAAAATGATAGCAACACCATGGCTCAAAATTCAGAGGCTGTGATGGTGACCGCATCCACAAGCAACCCAAACATAGATGGAGTCAATGAACTAGTGGGGACATGTGGAGGAGCCAGAGGGGGGGAATGCTCTTAATATATCTCATGCATCATAAGGTCTTCAAGCTGGAACAAGCTGGAAAATATCCATAGGAGTTCATTTATTAAAATGGTAAAAGTTCTGGAAGCCAAGTCCTATGAGGAACGGCTTAGGAAGCTGAGTGTTTTTAGCCTGGAGAAGAGAGAGTTAAGAATATGATGGGCATATTGAAATATTTAAAAGGATGTCATATTGAAGATAGAGCAACTTGTTTTCTGCTGCTCCAGACAATAAGACACTACAGGAAAAGAGGTTCCACATAAACATTAGGAAGAACTACTTGACAGTAAGAGCTGTTTGAAAGTGAGATATACTCTGTCTCTGGCTGTGGTGGTCTCCTTATTTGGAGGTTTTTAGACAGAGGCTGGACAGCCATTTGAAAGAAGAGCTTTGACTATGTATTACTGCTCAGCAAGAAGTTGGACTGAATAGTAGGGCTGTGCAAAACTTCGTTTGTAATTCATTTGTCATATCTATTTCATAAGATTTGTACATACAAAGCAATATTAATAAATGGGAGGGGCAGCCACGCAAAAAACTTAAGATTCACAACACTGACCTATGACTTTTTGATGAGTTATGTAAGTCTTGTAAATGGCTCCAGATCTTTGTCATGGGTGCTGCTTCTCCCTCAAAAGGGCTGGGTTTGGTTCCCTCAAAGAGCCTGAGGAGGATGGTGAAGCTGGAATAGAGGGAGAAGCCTGCTCTTCCCAAAGGGCACAGTGAGGGGGGAGAGAGGGAGAGATGTCTGGCTGAATGGCTAGGCAAGGAAGAAACTCCTTGAAACATGGTGTGGCCAGAGAGAGACAAGCAGAGATCATATTCACATTGAAGCCTTAATGAGAGAAGCGAGCAGAATTCTGGGAAATGTATTTTAGGGTGGGGCCTTTTGAATTCTCTGCCACAGAGGTCCTCACCTTGCCAAACTACATTTCCCAAAATTCTATTCACTTTAGGATACCAGGGCTGTCCACATTAAAGCTGTCTTGTGCCTCTTCCTCCTTCTGAAAGTTTTGGTGGAGGAAAACCCATGTTCATTCTCTAAAGGGATTTTGAGATAAAAGGGAATGTTGGGAGTTGAATCAACCCTGTGAGGTAGGCAAAGTTGAGAGGCAGTAACTCCAAAGTTTACCTAGTAGGTTTCCTATTATTATTATTATTATTATTATTATTATTATTATTATTATTATTTCAAAGGCTGGATGGGCATCTTTTGGGGTGCTTGGATTGTGCTTTTCCTGCTTGGCAGAACAGGTTTGGACTGGATGGCCCTGGGTCATCCAGTCAAATAGTACCATTAAGTTTATGTTGGTTAAAATTAGCTATAAATCAGTGGATCTGCAAATCTTTCTGAAACTTGGGGGGAATTATGCTGGTTATGTTGAACCATTGAAAGGAGATGGCTCTTGCAGTATTTTAAAAATGTTGTTCATAAAAACTTTTTAAACATTTTCAAAAATTGGTGGATGTGTGAAATGTTCTGAAACTGGGGAGGGGGGGTAACAGTGGTAAATGTGTTCTACCATTGTAGCAAGTCTCATCCCGATAGCTCTGAAAATGGGGGAGAAAGGAGCCCCGGAAGCTCCCCACTTGTGCAATTTCATAATGAAGAAGTAATGAAAAAATTGTTATATTGTTATAGTTACAATATAAACACAATATTTTAGAAACACTTTAGAAATAATCCAACTCCCCCCCCTCCCCCGATTAGTAATGAGTATTGAAACATTTTTTTTCATTGATAGCACAGGATAGCCCTTCAGGTCTCTTCTGTCCTCACAGTTCAATGCTTACTTATACAACTCATCACCATGCACACAGTATGAAGAAGATGGCACCACCCTATGTCCAATTCATCGTCCCTGTAGCACAGTTAGAAATGAGGCTGACACCACCAGTTCCTTAGCAATAGGGGTTCCAGGGACTGGTGGTGCCCACAGAAAGAAGGGTGATAATACATTGTGAAACATTTAAATGCCCTCAGTTAGTGTTTCACACATCCACTTCCACTCCAATCCTTATCATAAGCTCTTCAGCCTGTCCCAGTTTCATTGCTGAGCATAGCTGATGGATGGAATTTCTTTTGAGAAGGTAATCTGCCTGTCCTATCAATGTTTGATTACCCACTGGACATCAATATTTTTGTTGCAAGGATTTTGGCAGGCTAGCTCTGGTTGCTGCAGACCTAGCAGGAGGAGGAATTTTCACCATATTTTCACCTACATTTACTGCAGTTTTGCTCAGCTTTGCTGAGGCATCCCCTGTGAATAATGTATCCTTTGCTAAGAGGTGACAGTTTGTGTCATTTAGAAATGAATGGAGGCAGGCAAAGGGTAAAGGATCCATTTTAGAAGGAATAAAATAGGTCTGCAACATCCATTTAAATTCTTTTTAAAGTCAAAATCTCGTAAGGGAAATGCACAGAAATCTAGGAGAAGCATACATACAGAACACCCTTATGTTTGTATAGGACCGCTATTGTGTTGTGCAGCAATTTGAAACAATGATTACAATAACCAAAGATTGTTAAGAAAACTAGTTTCCTATATGTGGCTTTCCAATTTATCATTGTTCTGTTAATCATACATAAAACAACAAAAAAGTGAAGCCTACATGTAGGAAACCAGATTTTCCTGAAGGGAGGTTCTGCTCTAATATGCTTAAAATGCCCTGTGATCCATGGCATCAGGAGAAAGAATTCTCACCAAATTATTTCCTTTCTCTCTCCTAGGTCGTGTCATATACAGTGTGCTGTTGGGCTCCTGCCCAAGGACTCCTTAGTTAATTGAATATAATTATTCTGCATCCTACTTTCAAATGCTAGAACAGTTTCCCTGTTCTCGTAATACAATACGCCTGAAAGCTCCAATTGTTGTCTGGTACATGTAATTCTTTCCTCTCCAGTACATTTCCTTCCATAATAAGGCAGCACTTTGCTGGGTGTTGATGATCTTTAAATATAATGCATGATGGTCAGCTAAATTAGTAATGGTAGGTGGCTAAAGGCATTCCTTTAAAACATGAATAGTTCTTCACCGAAGACCTATGACTGGGAATCTTCCACATTTTTCTTTCTGTCATTAGCCATAAATAAATTAACAAGGCAGTCAATTAGCATGTGCATCCTGACCTGGAACTGACAAGCTTGTAGAAAGAAAAGGAGGTAAAGGAGGATGACTTTCACTGAAACCAAGACCTCAAATATCAATAATTGTCAAGAACAAAATAAACCCTTTAATCTGTGTGTAACATCTAGAAAGTCAGTTGGTGTAGCATTGCTTCCTAGGAGGTCTCTGGTCCCATTTTAGGCCCCAATTAAAGTCCCTTGTTTTAATTTACACATGATGTTGCAATAAAGGAACACTGCCATATGTTGCCCAGCTTCCAAAGAAAGATCAGTGTAAAAAACGGGGTGAAATTTAATGTGAGTGGAAGGTGGTTCAGGATTGTGAGCTTTCCTGTGTATAATTCAGAGAGAATTGTGAGCTTTCCTGTGGCACAAAATGATGGGCCTTCAAATCTGGGAAATGATGGTTCTCTCTGTGACAAAACCACCTCAGAAAGTGCAGGACCTCAAGGACATTCAGGGGAGTCAGAAGTAGCAACAGCAGATAAGAAATTGAGTGAAGAGCTGAGTGATAAGGAGGGTTCCCATGGGAACTCACCTACAGCTACGGAGATTAACAAAAGTCTTCATTTACAAATCAAAACAAAAATAGATTGCATCATTCAGAGAGATTACATGGAGTTGTGAAAGAAGTTCATGGGAAACGGAATGATTTCATGGGTGTCTATTAAACAACAAGTTGTTTACCTTAAGGTCAGTTCAGATAATGCTGTGTAAGAGTGAGAAGCTAAGCCTGAGTTCTCTTGTTCCTGGTTCAAGTCAAGCTTTGATTTTGGATTTAAAATATCCTGGAAGTTTTCTATGCTCTTGTTCATGTACTCCTGTTCAAGTTTTACTAGTTATATCTTCCTGATTGTGGACTTATGCTGTATCTGTGATTCCTGGCTGTTCCTCTACTTTAACTAAAAAATGTAAGCTAATAATATAAGCTATAAGACAGTATTTCCTATATATGCTACAGTCATAGAACATTCAATGTACAGACAAGGATTATAGAGATTCAAAATATACTAAATGCTTCAAAATACACGTCTCTAAACCGAAATATAATCAATGTGTTACAAACACACATACATTCATAGAAAGCAGAACTCTTATATTAAGGGTTTGTGAATCCAATAACAACCAGAGTACATGTTTGAATCTCTATAATCCTTGTCTGTACATTGAATGTTCTATGACTATAGCATATATAGGAAATACTGTCTTATAGTTTTTATTATTAGCTTACATTTTTGTTTATAGTGGCCTCTTGCCTTTGTATTTCGGGGAATCCCTTCTCTGTATTGTTCCTCTACTTTGCCATCTCTGGAACTTTATGAGACATTTGAAGTATTGTTTGGTTCTCATCTTTTGCTAAACCTTTTTGGATTATATATCTTCATTTCTTATTCCTGATTTTTTATATGCCTTTATATGTTTCTTACAACTGGTTTATATTCCTGGACTCTTGTGTGGTGTGGTGGCCAAGGTGTTTCCACGCCTGGAGTGCAACAAGTGCTAAGTTTCTATGCAGCTGTTACTAACAAAGTTGTGGCATTATTCTTTTTCTAGTTGTGTCCCAGGGCCCTTCCACACAGCCTTATATCCCAGAATATCAAGGCAGAAAATCCAACAATATCTACTTTGAATTGGGTTATCTGAGTCCACACTCAGATAATGTGGGATTTTCTGCCTTGACATTCTGGGATATAGGGCTATGTGGAAGGGCCCTGGGAGATTTTTTGTTGGGAACAGCACAACACACACTCACTCAGTGGGCCTGCAATTTTCCTTTCCCATTTTAGTCCCATAAGACACAGACTGCAGTATCAAGTAGATCTTACCAACATTCCAACAAAGCTTTCCAGAAAGTATTGGGAATGGCCTGAGGCGATGAAAATGGAGAAATATGGACCTATATCCTAATGTTAGTCCCAACTAAGAATAAAACCATTGAATCCATTGGGTTTACCTATACGTAAAATTGCTAGTCAACAATTGATTGACTGAGTCTACTCTAGCTGAGAATAACTAAAATGATCCCAGCCATATATCATGTGAACTTGTCTTCCATTCATGCAAAAGTGAATTTTGCCCATGGCTAATAACTGCTATTCATAAACTTGATTAGAAGGAATACAGGAAACAATCTGTATATTTTTCACTTTGTTTGCCTGCTGAACAATAATGTATTTGGTTCATATTCCTTTCAACTTTTTTTATTAAACAGTGTTGGAAATAACATGGGGTGCGTCTACACAGTACAATTAATACAATTTGACACTGCTTTAAATGCCCTTACTCAATACTATGGAATCCTGGGAGCTGTAGTCTTACAAGGCCTTTTGCCTTCTCTGCCAAAGAGCATTGAATAATGACAAAGTGGTGTCAAACCTTATTACCTTTACAATGTAGATGTACCCATTAAAACATAAATGGCTTTTTCTTTTTTCTTTTTTCTTTTCTGACCGTTCTTTTTCTTATATACACAATAAAACAATTCAAACTCAAAAAAGAAAAAAGAAAACAAATTGTTGTTTCAGATGTATTGGTTTTTTCTTCTGAAGTCCTATACTCTTATGCCTTCTGGCAGTGACACAATTTGCATGCAATGTGAATGATATGAAAATTGCTCCTACATCATCTAATGCACCAGCTGTAGCCAGCATTGCTGAGTTGTAGATCAGCAACATCTGGCGACACAATTCCCCCCAACTCCAAGGGCTTCATTTTAACTGCCATGGACTCTTGTTTGTGATATTTTCCTTTCACTTTGTTTACTTGGTGTTGCCTTTGGGCTGATCATCTATGCTATTAATGATAAATGTGGTATTCTTATTAAATGCATTGTACTGTTTTATTTTTTTCAGTTTACTTCCAATAGCAACACAAAATACCAATTACAAAACTATAAACATAAATGTTTTGGAAATGACAACCTTCTACAAGCCTTCTCTAGTAATGTTTATAAGTGTTCCTGTTGCTTACTGTTTCCTGTATGTATATTCTGGTATGCAGCTTCTTTACTCTATGGTTCCTGAGAAGTAATAAAAGGGTCTGCAGACCACATGCTCTTACTCTCTCTCCTTTTGACTATGTGATCTGTTGATAGCTGTGTTGTTAGAAGGGAGGTATCCTGGCCGGATGGCACAGAGAATTATCTCAAACATATCTGACACTGGACTGATAAGTTGTGTACCTGTGTATGCTGAACACACGAAGGTTGTGAGTAAACCAAATAAGTTAATTTTTTTTACCAAAGTCTACATCATTTTTGTCTCTTGAATGCATTATACAAAACAAGTAGTTTTATGGGAGAGTATATATTTTTGGGCATTGAAAAACACTTCTAAAGCTCTGCTTTATTTTTTATTTTTTATTTTTGCACTGGCAAATCTCTGTTTACCTAACAGATCAAATGTAACAGGTTATTCAGTCTAACAACTGAAACCTTGCCTTGCATAATTATATCTGGTTGTATACCCCAAGAAAAGATTATACTCTAAAGTGTTGTTGACTCTTCTCTAAAAGGCATTTCCCCCCCAAAAAATGCACTACCATATGACAAGAACGATTATATTAGAAAGAAAGACCTATGCTTTTCAGCCCAGAAAAAAATACATCTTTCTTTCCTTCTTTACTAATGAATGATCTTGATCTTCATTTCCCAAAATATAAAGTATCAAGAATCCTGTAACAAATGTTTTCAATATTTATGCTGAAACCCCAACAGTCTCGTAATATCAGAGGTGCTGTTTACAAAATCAATGAGCAGCTGGCATCTCTCAATAAACATGTTTGTCCTAGTTTTCCCTCTAATAACTTTTCACTTTGTTTTTCATTTAATGGCAGTTCCCACTGCCTCCTTCATTGTACTGTATTATTGTTTTAATCTTTTTGGGAATTGAGCCATTCTGGAGATTTTTGTGTTCAGATTGGAAAGGTGGTATATAAATATGCTATGAATATATAAATAAGAATAAATATGAATTAATTAAATATCTTCTTGGCATGGGTAAATAATTTTAAAATGTAAACAGTCATTAAGTTCATAACACAGCTCACAAACTATATGCAGATTTGTGGGGAGGTGGGATCGTAATTTAGGCCATATTTCCCAAATCTATTTTCAAACTAATTTAAAACTAATAGGTGGGGGTGAGGGGTGGTGTTGGTCAGGAGACAGGGTAAGTTCTAGGAATGACATACAAGTTACATATGCTCCCTTGTGGATGTCATCAATTTCTCTCTCTTTTTTTAGTGTTCTGAACTAAAATAGATTCAGAAATGACATTTAACCAGCTATTATAGTTTGGCATTCACTCTCTTCATAGGAATATGTAAATCTTGTACCAATTAGCCATGGTCCCCACACTTACATATCTGCCTGCCCTTTGGTGCTTAGCAAAATTGCCCCCCTCCCCCTCTATGTATGCTGAGAGCAATGCAATCTTAAGCCATTTTGAAAGAGAAAAGCCAAATTCCCTTTGTGCTTCTGTGAAAGCTGGGTGCAAGTTTCTCCTTTTGTCTGGGCAAAGTGAATACACTCGTGCATCACAGAACTATACAAACTGGTGGAAATCCAATGCCCCATCAAGATTAACACTCATTATATCCATCTAACTCTTGAATAGAAAGAGGAGATGCCTCTGAAAACACTATCAACTTAATTAGGTCAAGTGTCCTTATCAAAGGGATTCTCAGACTTTATCACAGGGAGTTACTTATGTTATAAAGAAAACTGCTCCTGGCGCCAGCCACAATAACATCCATTGTAATTGTGGCCAGAAACACACCATGATTTCTTGTCTTCCTTCAAGAACAAGTACCAATTCACATTGATCAATGGAGTATATAATATTTGTGTAGCTGAAGTTTCTGAACAATCTTCATAGGCAGCTCCACGTAGAGCATGTTACAGTAATCCAGACGGAATGTAACTAAGGCATGTGCCACCGTGCCCAGGTAGGCTTCTCAAGGAACAGGTGCAGCTGGTGACAAGTTTTAATTGTGCAAAGGCCCTCCTGGCCACCACAGATACTTGGGCCTCCAGGTTCAATGCTGAGTCCAGGAAGACAACCAAACTGCAGACCTGTGTCTTCAGAGGAAGTGTAACCCCATCCAGCACAGGCTGGATCTCTGTTTCCTGATCTGCCTTCTGACTGGCTCTGTTTTGTCAGAATTAAGTTTCAATTTGTTTGCCCCCGTCCAGGCCATTACTGATGACAGACACTTGTTTAAGGTCAGGACAGCTTCCTTGGCTTTAGGTGGGAAGGAGTAGTAGAGTTGGGTGTTGTCTGCATATAGATGGCACTGCACTTCAAAACTCTGGATGACCTCTCCCAGCGGTTTCATATATATGTTAAACAGCATGGGGGACAAAACAGAGCTCTGAGGAACCTCACAGGACAATGGCCAGGGGCTCAAAAAGAAGTTCCCCAGAACCACCTTCTGGGTACAGCCCTCCAGGAAGGAATGGAGCCACTGTAAAGCAGTTTCTCCCAGTCCCATCTCTGTGATACATCCCAGGAGGATACCATAGTAAATGGTATTAAAAGCTGCTGAGAGGTCCAGGAGAACCAACATGGACATACTCCCCCTATCTAGCTCTCTGTGTAGGTCCACCAAGGTGACCAAAGCTATCTCTGTTCCATAGCCAGGTCTGAAACCAAATTGAAATTGATCTAGATAATCCATTTAAACAGAAATCCCTGCAGTTGGGAGGCTACCACTCGCTCCAACACCCGAGAGTGTTGTCTTTTGGACATACTATGAGAAGACATGACTCACTAGAAAAAACAATGCTTCTTGGTAAGGTAGAAGGCGGTAGGAAAAGAGGAAAACAATGTTACAAATGAATAGGAGCAATCAAAGAAGCTACAAATGTTCTGAATCTGCAAGTCGTTCGCAGGGCTGTTGATGATAGCATGGCCTGAAGATCGTTCATTCATAGAGTTGCCATAATACTTTGTGGCACTTACCAATACTGAACAATTTAGTGTGTTAATGGATGAAAAACACGGTCAAAACCTAAAATTTCAATGTTATTTAGATGTAAAAAAAAGATGTTCTTCTTTATAAATATCACTTAGTCTTTTATGGCCAGTGAGTCCTCCACATGATTTTGAATGTCAACTCCCAGCAGCCCCATTCAGAATAGACAATGTTGAAGAATTCTTGGAGTTATGACCCAACAAGATCTGGAGCACTGCATGAGTCTCACCACTGATTTAGCTCTTTTTGTTCTCTGAATGTGAATGGTAGGATCTGTCAGGCTAAAAATATGTTTGGAGAGGTATTAATTGCTTGTGGACCCAATCTAGATCATGTCTTGTGCACTTACCCACAAAAAATAAAACACTTCTCAGTCACATTGTATATGATTTCAATTTGCAATCTAAGCTTCCTTTGTTCTTACATAAGAAAGAAGAAAATCCTTCAATCCCAATGTTTTCCAGATCTTTTACTCCTTTGGTGTACAGCATATTTTTGCAAGAGCAAAACTATCCATTTGGTTCAATGGACAGAGCAGCTCCTTGTGGCAAACCATTTGCATGGGCAAAATGACCACCAATATGGAATTAATATGGAAACTCTTGTGGATACAGTGATGTTCTTTGCATATACTGAAGGAGTGAGAATTCAGCAGGCCTCAATCTGTTGTTAGACCACAATCACCAGCAGCCAGCATATCTGATGGTAAGGAATGCAGGAAGTTTGATAACACTTGGGGAACCTCATAATTCCCATCTCTTATACTGGTGGTGGCACAGTGTGTTAAAGCACTGAGCTGCTGAACTTGCAGACTGAAAGGTTCCAGGTTCAAATCCTGGGAGCGGAATGAGCGCCCGCTGTTAGCCCCAGCTCCTGCCAACCTAGCAGTTCGAAAACTTGCCAATGTGAGTAGATCAATAGGTACCGCTCCGGCGGGAAGGTAACGGCGCTCCATGCAGTCATACCGGCCACATGACCTTGGAGGTGTCTATGGACAACGCCGGCTCTTCGGCTTAGAAATGGAGATGAGCACCAACCCCCAGAGTCGGTCACGACTGGACTTAACGTCAGGGGAAAACCTTTACCTTTACCTGCCTATACTGAATCAGGAAAATTGGTATGTTTTTTTCTATGTAAGCTACCCTGGTGGCGCACCGGGCTAAACCGCTGAGTATTGAACTTGCTGACCAAAAGGTCAGTGGTTCAGATCTGGGGAAAAGGGTGAGTTCCCGCCGCTAAGTCCAGCTTCTGCAACCTAGAAGTTCAAAAACATGAAAATGTGAATAGATCAATAGCTACCAGCGAGAAGGTAACGGTGCTCCATGCAGTCATGCCGGCCACATGACCTTGGAGGTGTCTACAGACAACGGCGGCTCTTCAGCTTAGAAATGGAGATGAGTACCAACCCCTGGAGTCTGACACAGCTAGACTTAATGTCAGGGGAAAACTTTTACCTAAGCTTCTCATAACAAGGCAAAGGGCTAGGAAAGAGCTCATGTAAAGGGAACTTGTGATTCTTAGAAGGCTTCTGTGGTTTCATACTAGCAGTATTTTTTCTAATTCAGTTAAATTCATGCAGTATTCTGGTATCTCTGGTATTTTTGCTACTATCTCAATCTGCTACTAATATCTGTATTGACGTTTGTGATGGTGTTACCACTGTTTCTGTTTCAAGGCTACAGCTTGCGCTGAAATGAAGCAACACCTCAGGAGAAACAATCCTCCTTAAGTTGTTCATTAAAAGCAAATCCAAAGGGGGCCAGTGAGCTGCAGCAGAATTTGATAGAATCCTCTTGGCTAATAAGACACTTTGAAAGTAGGTTACATACTCAAAATATGTAATGCTCTTCCTTATCACTTGCTCCCCTTGACATAATCAGGGAGTGTTTGTAATTGTTGACAGCTGCAGGCAAGGTTTTGCAGATCAGATTTCTTTACCTGGTTCCTTCCAGTCTCTCTTCCTCCTGCAATGAGAATCCACAATGATAAGGAGCACAATAACAACTGGGTTGTCCATCGACAAGCCACCTCCAGTCAAATTCCGTTGTTTGTTCTGAAAAAGTGAAAACAAAGGGGAATCAAAAGAATAATTTCAGTTATATGAGATTATTCTAAAAATGAATGAGGTTACTAACTGCTAAGTTTGGGTTTTACAAGACAAAGCAATTTGTCGACAGTCCAGCTGGGGGCTTCCTTGGCCTGATACTTTGCTAATG
Organism: Anolis carolinensis; assembly: GCF_035594765.1. Classification (NCBI taxonomy): domain Eukaryota; kingdom Metazoa; phylum Chordata; class Lepidosauria; order Squamata; family Anolidae; genus Anolis; species Anolis carolinensis. The sequence goes on from NC_085842.1 coordinate 267,015,332, forward strand.
CCGAGAATAGTTTCAGCACTATGACAGTTCCATTAAAGTTCAGATTAAAACCCAGAGTGAATTTACCAGCTCAGTTATGTGGGGGACCACTATTTTTTTGGAATAAACTGTTTTAGGACATTTTGGATATTCAGTTCACAGTGTAACAAACAGAAGTTTGGCTAATTTATTCTGTGTCCTATAGACATATTTCCTCTTGGGAGAACATGTGTTTTGAGGGCCATTGCTTTTCTAACTATAGTTGGTGCAGATAAATTGATGTTTTCCAACTAGTGGAGCCACTGAGCTCAGGAGATTAGAAACCATAGATAAACAAGCATGAACCCAGACCGAGAAAGCCTGAGAGGATAAATAGGATTTCACCTGACAGATAAATTCAAAATCCTCTGCTAGCTACAGTTCAGTATCAGTTAATAGTCATGTCACTGTTGTGCTCAACAAACCTGGCACTAAGCAGCAACTAGGTTATAAAACATATAAAAAGTTAATATTTGTGAAATGATAAAAACTTAGGTATCAGTTAATTAGGTATCTACTTATAACATTAATTTGGAATCTCTTCTGTAAGCTGAGACCTTGAACATTACTTTGCCAGTGAAAGTATATCTGTTGGATATTAAGTAATAATAATAATAATAATAATAGCAACTTTATTTTTGTTTCCCACCTCCATCTCCCCTAGGGACTCAGGGCAGCTCACATGGGGACAAGCCCAACCCACACAGTTAAAATAAAGCATAAAATTCATAAAACAACATCATAATAACAGATAGACAACACACAAATAACATAATAAAAGCATCAAGTATGCAGTAAGAGAGCCTCAGTTTTATGAGCCGGGCTGTGGCGCAGGCAGTTGAGCAACCAGCTGCAACAAATCACTCTGACCAAGAGGTCATGAGTTCGAGGCCAGCTCGTAGCCCCGTGTTTGTCTTGCCTTTGTTCTATGTTAAGGCATTGAATGTTTGCCTTATATGTGTAATGTGATCCATCCTGAGTCCCCTTCGGCGTGAGAAGGGCGGAATATAAATGCTGTAAATAAATAATAAATAAATAAATGAGTTTTAAAAAAGACTAGTTCATTTATTATTTGACATTTCTTTAAAAGAAAATTAGCATAGGTAATTCAGTTACATAGAATTATGGTATACATTATTTTGACATTGGGACATAGTTCTTCCTTTTTAGGAGCTGGCCCCCCTCCTTGAGAGTTGCTATTGGACATTCGATCTATATTTCTCTGACTACCAAATACACATCCTTCTCTCTGCAAAATCTGCTTTGGGAGATTAGTGCAGCTGTTTTCTTAAAATTGTCTATTAAACTAAATAGGAGTCTCAATTTCAGGCTTTACTGATACAGCATGACCACTGTCTGAGCACAAGAACAAGGCCTGGATTGAAAGCGGAATACTGACTGAGCCAGGCAAGAGATAAGGCAGGACAATGTGTTGCTTCAGAGAGTGCTTTTGTGCGAATAACCTTGACGTATCTTGGACGACTGAGTACACATGGAGTCAGTTTGGTCATACATTGATTGATGTAGATGCTGCAATGGTTGGATGATCTTAACTATGGATAGATTTCATTTTAGTGTGGTTAACCTTTAGCAATATCTATGATGCTACTTAGCCATTCTAATCCCTCATATCAGAGGTATAGGGGCTCTGAACTGCAACTTCTATAATCCCTAACATGTAATGATTTTGCGAGTTACATTGCAACATCAGGAAAGCCACAAGATTGCCATTACTGCCATAAAAAATTAAAACAAGATTAGGGAGAATGAGAAGAGAGTAGCAGATATACTATTTCATTGATAAGTTTCCACAATAATTGTAATTGGTTTAAAATGTTTTAAATGCTTAATATTTATCTATATCTTGTTTCTGGATATTATGCATTGTGTGATTTTTGTCTTGTATTTGATGTTAATTGTACTGTATTTGTGATATACAGTACACAAACACACACACACACATACATAGTGTATTTGCAATGTGGCACTGAAATGATCAAACTGTAAGCTGCTCTGAATCTCCTTCAGGGTGGGAAGAATGGGGTAGAAATATAGTAAATAACAAATAAATAAATATAGTACTTCCATCACCATCTTTTTCAGCTGCCATGAATTGGAAGGCGGGTGTGTGCAACATAGAACATGTTTTATTTGTATAGATTGTCTTCACAATCAAGAACTTTGCGTCTTCACAATTTTAAACCTTTTGTTTTCCATATCAGCGGGGGCTCTGAATCCCTTTCAGGGTTTGGTTTGCACTTTTAAATGAGATAGGTTCGGCACCTTTGAAAGGTCCTTCAAGGTTTGAAGTAAAACCCACAGCAGATTTGTGCCCTTTTCATGGAAGTTGCCCACTACAGTACCTCTGACACAGGTTTCTAAACCTATACAGATAGAATAGGTGTCCTTTCACACTATACAATTATAGTATTGTAATTGCACTGTCATGGCAAAATCCTATGGAATCTGGAGGTTTTCAGTTTGTGAACTTAAAAATCTAATCCAGAGAACTCTTCTAGTGCTCCACCAAGCCCTAGGATTCCATAGGATGCAACTGAGGCAGTTAAAATAGAATCATAAATATATACAAAGTGAAAGACATTACTTGGCGAATGCTTGCCCTCCATTTCTTGGAGAATGCCAAAGAAGGCAAAGGAAAGCACAAAGCTCACATGCTATTTTGCACTCTCCTTAGAGCTGGCCCTACCATTGGGGAGGGTGAGGCACAATTTGCAGGCACTACATTTGGGGCATCGTGAAAGGATAGGAAATGATTCCCCCCCCCCCATTTTGTCTACAAGGAATGTGGAATATAAAGTTTTGGGGTCTCATGAATCAAAATAATTTGACTGCGTTTGGTAGTGGGCATATCAGTTGTGTGTGTGTGTTTGTTTGCATTCACACATGTCATTTGCTGCTCTGTTATGGTCAGCACATGTCTTGGGTCATACTGACAGTTCTAATTGTATAGAGGAATTAGATTAATGGTATATGGTTATGTTTGCCTGAGCTTATGTGTAGTCATAAAAGTGCTGTACATATCAATCTACATTTGGACAGGACTGGAAGTGACACTGTGTTGTTGGCAGCACGGTTATCCACATCATGTCTTCTTCCTTTTCAGTCCTTTAAGCAAAGTCTCCTATTTCTCCATCTTTTCTCATTAGAAGCTCCCCCACTGTGAACTTCTTAATAAACTAGATGGAAACAAATGCTTATGCAATTAAGTTGGAAGTTGTGGGGTTTGTTGAATACATTACCACCATGCTTACTATAGTTTTTCATTATACACACAAATTATTGTTCCAAATTGGCTTAATATTTTGCTAGTTAGTCATTATAATAAGATGAAATACTTCAAGCAGTTGATAACATTTGCATAATGGACGACAATTCAAGGACTTATCTTAAAAATAAAAAATGAAAAAGATTATTTTCTCCCTGTGAATGCATGTGTCCATACTAGATAATCTTGAGTGCAAATCTCTGAGTTGATTTGAAAAATGATGACAATCAAAATAATGTTGCAGATGGCGGCAAAAACACTGAGATGCTTAGACATTCAAACAGCTAAGGGAAAGACCTCACTGTCTTGTTTAATTTCTTTTGGCAAGACTCCTTAATAAAACAAGTGCCAAAGGAAAGAACATAGTGCTGTTAGGCACTTTCTGAATTAAACATAATATGGGTACAGTGTATAGCAATTCATATAATATAGCCCATGGGGAAATATATGTAAAAAAAGGAACAGCGATTCTATAAAACTAGATTATCTAAAATTTGAGATGCAAAATCACCAGTGAGGAAATCAGTAAGACTACTCTGGTAAACTCTTCTTCTATGAACAATAGCTATTTCTATCACTAAAAGCTGAATATGTATGGTGGAAAGTGTCCCATAGAACTGAAGCTCATGAGGCCTTTCTCTCTCGCTTTTTGTCATGCAGTAGAATCATTATTATCATCACTGCTTCATTGCAGCTTTCAAGCACTGGATGTGAAAAGCATCTAGGGGTCACAGCAGACCACACATGTTTTATATGTAATTTAATAGATTTGTTTAACGGTTTCATTACCTTTAACTATGCATTTTTAATATTTCATAATAGAATATACATAATAGAATACACATAATAGAATATACATAATTCTATCTAATATTTATATATGGAGAAAATTCTAAACAATCACCCTTCTTCAGAAATGAGCTCGCAATTGAAATTAAGAGCCTTCCATGACAACTTTTGGATAAAATAATGAGAGACCATTTATCCCTTTAGGAATAGCCAAAGACATTGGGCTACATTAGGGATATTTTGAAGATTGAAGGAGAGCATAGAAACATAGAATAGTAGAGTTGGAAGAGACCTCATGGGCCATCTAGTCCAACCCCCCGCTAAGAAGCAGGAAATCGCATTCAAAGCACCCCCAACAGATGGCCATCCAGCCTCTGCTTAAAAGCTTCCAAGGAAGGAGCCTCCACCACAGTCCGGGGTAGAGAGTTCCACTGCCGAACAGCCCTCACAGTGAGGAAGTTCTTCCTGATGTTCAGGTGGAATCTTCTTTCCTGTAGTTTGAAGCCATTGTTCCGTGTCCTAGTCTGCAGGGCAGCAGAAAATAAGCTTGCTCCCTCCTGCCTATGACTTCCCCTCACATATTTGTACATGGCTATCATGTCTCCTCTCAGCCTTCTCTTCTGCAGGCTAAACATGCCCAGCTCTTTAAGCCGCTCCTCATAGGGCTTGTTCTCCAGACCCTTAATCATTTTAGTCGCCCTCCTCTGGACGCTTTCCAGCTTGTCAACATCTCCCTTCATCTGCGGTGCCCAAAATTGGACACAGTATTCCAGGTGTGGTCTGACCAAGGCAGAATAGAGGGGGAGCATGACTTCCCTGGATCTAGACGCTATTCCTCTATTGATGCAGGCCAAAATCCCATTGGCTTTTTTAGCTGCCGCATTACATTGTAGGCTCATGTTTAACTTGTTGTCCACGAGGACTCCAAGGTCTTTTTCGCACACACTGCTGTCAAGCCAGGCGTCCCCCATTCTGTATCTTTGATTTCTATTTTTTCTGCCAAAGTGAAGTATCTTGCATTTGTCCCTGTTGAACTTCATTTTGTTAGTTTCAGCCCATCTCTCTAGTCTGTCAAGATCGTTTTGAATTCTGCTCCTGTCTTCTGGAGTGTTAGCTATCCCTCCGAGTTTGGTGTCATCTGCAAACTTGATGATCGTGCCTTCTAACCCTTCGTCTAAGTCGTTAATAAAGATGTTGAACAGAACTGGGCCCAGGACGGAGCCCTGCGGCACTCCACTTGTCACTTCTTTCCATGATGAAGACGACGCATTGGTGAGCACCCTTTGGGTTCGTTCGCTTAGCCAATTACAGATCCACCTAACCGTAGTTTTGTCTAGCCCACATTTTACTAGTTTGTTTGCCAGAAGGTCGTGGGGGACTTTGTCGAAGGCCTTACTGAAATCCAGGTACGCTACATCCACGGCATTCCCTGTATCGACCCAACTCGCAACTCTATCAAAAAATGAGATCAGATTAGTCTGGCATGACTTGTTTTTGGTAAATCCGTGTTGACTATTAGCAATGACCGCATTTGTTTCTAAGTGTTTGCAGACCACTTCCTTAATGATCTTTTCCAGAATCTTGCCTGGTATTGATGTGAGGCTGACCGGACGGTAATTGTTTGGGTCGTTCTTTTTTCCCTTCTTGAAGATAGGGACCACATTCGCCCTCCTCCAATCTGCTGGGACTCCTCCCGTTCTCCAAGAACTCTCGAAGATAATTGCTAGTGGTTCTGAAATAACTTCCGCTAATTCCTTCAATACTCTTGGATGTAGCTGATCTGGTCCTGGCGACTTGAATTCGTTTAGAGTGGCCAGGTGTTCCTGGACAACTTGTTTCCCTATTTGGGGTTGGATTTCCCCCAATCCTTCGTCCATTCCATGTTGCTGAGGTTGAAGATGGCTTTCTTTTTGTGAGAAGACCGAGGCAAAGAAGGCATTAAGCAGTTCTGCCTTTTCCCTATCCCCTGTCACCATCACCCCATCTTCTCCTTGCAGTGGCCCTATCGCCTCCTTTTTCTTCCTTTTTCTACCAATGTAAGCAAAAAAACCTTTTTTGTTGTTTTTTATGTCCCTGGCAAGCCTGAGCTCATTTTGCGCTTTAGCCTTGCGAACCTTTTCCTTACAGGTGTTGGCTATACGTTTGAATTCTTCTTTGGTGATTTCTCCCCTTTTCCACTTCTTGTGCATGTCACTTTTGAGCTTTAGCTCAGTTAGAAGTTCTTTGGACATCCATTCTGGCTTCTTTGCATTTGTCTTATTTTTCTTCTTTGTTGGCACTGTTTGCATCTGCGCCTTGAGTATTTCACTTTTGAAAAACTCCCATCCATCCTTAACTCTCTTGTTTTTTAATATTGGTGTCCATGGGATGCCGCTCAGTAATTCCTTCATTTTTTGGAAGTCAGCTCTCTTAAAGTCCAGAATGCGTGTTTGACTTGTCTTAGTTTCAGCATTCCTTTGTATTGCAACTGCAGGAGCACATGGTCACTTGCCCCTAAGGATCCAACCACTTCAACTGTATTGATCAGGTCTTCCACATTTGTTAAGATTAGATCAAGAGTTGCTGATCCCCTTGTTGCCTCTTCTACCTTCTGGACCATAAAATTGTCTGCAAGGCAAGTAAGGAATTTGTTGGACTTTGTACTCTTGGCCGAGTTTGTTTTCCAGCAGATATCGGGATAATTGAAATCGCCCATGACTACTATATCTCTTCTTTGTGCCTGTTTGGTCAGCTGTTGACAGAAAGCTTCATCAAGTCCTTCATCCTGACTCGGAGGTCTGTAGTAGACACCCACGACAAGGTCTTTTTGAGTCCCGGTTCCCTTGATTCTTATCCAGATGCTTTCAAGCTGGTTTCCCGGATTACAGTCTTGCATTTCTTCTGCAACGCAACTGTTTTTGACATATAAAGCTACTCCCCCTCCTCTCCCCTTTGTTCTATTTCTGTGAAAGAGGTTATAGCCCTCAATGGTTAAATTCCAGTGATGGGAGTCATCCCACCAGGTTTCAGTGATGCCTATGACATCGTATGTGTGGTGCTGTGCTAAGAGTTGGAGTTCGTCTTGCTTATTTCCCATGCTCTGAGCATTAGTGTAAAGACATGTAAGCCCCTGTGACCTCCCCTCGAACTGTTTATTTGGGATTATTGTGCTCTCTGTACTTGGTCCTTGCTGTGTTTGTGCAGCCCTCCGTTTAGCCTTTTGGCGGTTCCCTGTAGTCGTGGGTAATATAGTGTTTGCCAGGCTGTTGTTCCCCTCCCCCAGTGGATCTAGTTTAAAGTGCGCCTGATGAGGTTTGTGAGTCTGTGTGCAAAAAGATGTTTTCCTACTTGTGTGTAATGCACCCCATCACTTGCCAGTAGTCCATCCTCTTGGAAGAGTAGACCATGGTCAAGGAAGCCAAAATGCTCCTCTTGACACCATTTTCTGAGCCAGTTATTGACTTGTACTATTTTTCCGGCCCTTGTAGAGCCATGTCCTACAATGGGGAGGAGGGATGAAAAGATCACATGTACATTATACAGTTTTAGCTTTGTTCCCAGAGCTCGAAAATCATTTGTGATCTTTTGAAAAGTATGCCTAGCGGTGTCATTGGTACCTACATGAATCAACATAAGGTGGGGAGGGTGATGGGGCTTTAGGAGCCTGCTGAGCCTCTGAGTGATATGGTGTATTTTTGCCCCCGGGAGGCAGCATGTTTCTCGAGCCATCCCATCCGGTCTGGAAATGATGGCTTCCGTTCCTCTAAGGAGGGAGTCACCTACTACCAAGACCTGTTTCCTTTGAGGATTGACAGGGTCCCTTTTGTGCAAGACAGTGTGTATGTCCCCTGAAGAGTGTTCCTGTTGAAGTGAATCATGTAGGTGTAAAGTGTTGTCCTCCTCCTCAACATCCCCAGTGCATTCATCAATGACAATCCATTGAGATACATCCGAGAGCCCATTACTCTCCCAAGGATGTTCCTGTTGCTCCTGGTCTATGATTGGGGATGGAGCATTTGCATGATTACATAAGTGTGAATGTGGTGATGCACTGTCCCCATCAGGGCTATCCCCTGCGCATTGATCAAGGGTGGCCCACTGAGTAGTATCTAAGAAACTGTGGTCCTCCACAAGATGTGTTTCCTGATTGTATGTTGATGGTGTAAGAATATCAAATCTGTTGTGTAAATCCAGCTGAGCAGAGGAGTTCAGCGGAGGCTGCCTGGTCCTGTGTCTCCTTCTATTGGTGACCTCCTTCCAAGCTTGAGGGTTGTCTACCTTTGCGTTGATCTCCCCATAAGGTTCGTGATCATGGTCATGGTGGTGTTGGTGTGATGCAGGCTGCAAATCTACAGCAGCGTGTTGTGCAGTGTCCAAGAAGAGCTCGAGTGCCTGAATGTCCTTAAGGGTCTTAATACGGTGCTCGAGCTGTTGGATTCTCTGCTCCATCAGAGTCATCTGTTTGCATTTGGAGCAGATGTAGTTGACTACTTTTTGTGTGAAAAAGCGGAACATGCCGCAGCTGGTGCATGTGATGGGAATGTTTTGCTTTTGTTGCAACTCTTGGTGAGTGTGGTGGCCAAGTGGGATCTTTGTACAGTTAAGTAATATGCACGCACTTTATGCGCAGACTGCCCCAAACCACCTCTTTGTGTATTTGTTTATGTTGTTTTGTTTCCTGTATGTACTGCAAAGGATAGTTAGTAAAGGTGTCTTTTTCGCGCGTGCCGTGAGGCGCGCGCGACACTGGCAAATAAAGCTTTCCCAGAAACTCAATTAACAGGGGACAATGCCTGCTGTCAATCAACTAAAGGACCTGGCTCTCTTTCAACACAACAGTCACACAACAGTTAGACTTTGACCACAGGAGCCAAGCCCAAACACAGTTTAAAATCTTAGCCAAATCTTAGCCAAATCCTACCTGAAGCCAGGGAGCAAAAATGTCCTCCTGCTGCCTCTGCTTCTGCGAAAACCAACTGCCCTTCTGAGAGCAGCCTCTGGCAAATAAAGCTTTCCCAGAAACTCAATTAACAGGGGACAATGCCTGCTGTCAATCAACTAAAGGACCTGGCTCTACTTTCCACTTTGCCCAAGAATTGTCAACTTACATGAGTATCTGAGGCAGAAAACCCCAGAAGGAACTTTATCCATCTCCCCCTTAAAATGCAACAATGACAAAAAATAAGGAATGCACAGTCCTTTCTTAGGAGCCCAATTCACTTCTGCACAGTAGTTTCTTTGCAACAACAGCCAGTTTGGAGAGGCTTTTTTGTGGGTTAGATTCTTACTTTTCATGACATGTGGGTTAGTATACTTTACTGCTGCATCTCCCCCACTGATAATTAATTTGATGCAGAAGAGGAGAAGTGCACACTCCAGAGCAAAACTTCCCAGCTCCCCGTTGAGAACGGTGTCTATCGCACGGCAGCTAACCAATTACCTAAGCTGAAGAGGAGGCTACAGCTAGATTAAATGCTGCTTGGCAGATAAAACAAATAAACCAACATCACCAAGCAATAATTGTCCAGACCCTGCTTTTAAGGGATTGTAGCTGTATACCATTTTGTGCTCTAAGAAGAAGAAAGAACCCTTCTGATCTCAGACATTTTCCTGACTGATGAAGTTCCACTTAACTCTGCTGGGTGCTTTTAACACCTACTAGGAAATATCTGCATTGGATGGTAAAGCACAAACCATGTTGTATGCTCTATATTCATTGAGATAAAGTTTACACGGTGAAGAATCTTTTAGGCGATTGACTATGGAAAGAGGATTTCAGTGGAGTGAGGCTGATGACATAATAATTCTTGCCAACAGTTTAGTATTTTATTACTGATGGGATGAGAATGGACAATTTCACAGGGCCCCAGGATCTGCTCCCAAATTCAGAGGATCCAGGGGTTACTTGGATGCCAAAAACACAAAATAGAACATGACTGAATGAAATAAGGAATAAAATCCAACAACATTTAAAATGGTTTCAAGCCTACTTCCTGTTTTGAAAAAAAAAGTGTTTTTAATGCTAAATATTGCACACATACCCTGTGGTCTATTTTAAAAATGCATGGTTGCTCCTGGTAGCTTCTGGGTGAAGCAATCCTCCATTTTGGACAGAAAAGATCTGGGAAAGCCGGGAGTCACAAAAACAGGCTTAGGGAGGAAACATTAGAGCCATTCTTTGCCACACATTATAGTAGAATTTGAAAGTGTCTTCACTTATCCACCATGGCACTGGCTAGTTTTAAATTGATATCCCAAACACTGGGATCTCTAGAAACAAAGAAAAAAAAGTACACTTTGGACCTTATCAGATGTAGAGAAAACTGCCTTTTCTCCTCATTTCTGTACATTGACAAAATGAAGCCCCTTGGAGTCTATCATATAGACCAGGCATGGGCAAACTTTCTAACTTGGGAGCTGCATGGCAGGCCGGAGCAGGATGGACAGGCCAGGAGGGAGGGGGTCCCTGCCATTTATTCCCCTTCCCCTTCTTTCTGGAGGCAGAAAGTGAAGAAAAGATAGAAAACGTTTGGATCCCAAAAAGGTTGGCCTTGGTCAGATTGAGATGTCATTTCCCAGCCATTTGAAACCATTGCTCCCTTGTGCATGCTGGATAATCAGGGATATCCTTTTAAAGATTGAAACATTTTCATGTTCCCTCTCTACAACAATAATAACAACAACAACAACAACAACAACAACAACAACAACAACAACACTTTATTTATAACCCGCCCTATCTCCCAAGGGGATTCTACCTTCTCTTCTTCCAGCTACACATCCCCCAGGAGGAGAGTAGGAAAGAAAAAGAGAAGGAAGGAAGAAATGGAGGAAGAGAATGATGGAAAGAAGGGAGGATGGAAGAGAATGGAGGGAGGGAGGAAAGAGAGAAGGAAGGGTAGACAAAAGGGAAGGGGAAAGAGGAAGAGAGGGAAAGAGGGAGGAAAGAGGGAAGGAAGGAAGGACAAAAGGTTGCAAGGCAAGGAAGGATGGAAGGAGAAAGAGGGAAGTAAGGAAGGGAGGGAGGGAAGGAGGAAGGCAAAAGAGAAGGAAGGAAGGATAGGATGGTGAGAGAGAGGAGGGCCCGAGAAAAGAGCCCAAGGGGCCACATCTGGCTCCCAGGCCTGGGTTTGTCCATACCTGATATAGACGCAGGGCAACTTTCGGTGGGACTCTGTTTTGACAACATGCCGAAACAAGACCAGAATAGCTTGTTACTGACTCCTCATTGAGAGACACAAAGAAGAAGCTGAGAAAGGATGGGGAAAGAACAGAAAGCCACGTGGGATGGGAGGCCATCCCAGAAGACAGGGAAAGATGGTAGGCAATGACAGCTCCCTCCACTTCCCCCCTCTTTCCCCCTGCTCGTCTGATGAGGTCCTATAATTAATTTGGAAATAATTGTGAAAAGAGCTGGTATCTCTGTTCCGATTCCCAAGGAAAGAAAAAGAAAGGCAGGACAGCTGTAGAGGGCTAACACATTGCTACTAAGAATTAAGGGTGGGTTAATTTCTGAAATACTACTGATAAGATTCATGAGGTGAAAAAGCAGGACAACAGAGACAACAGAAGGGCCCAGCAGAAACTTTATGCATACTATGTGTGTACAGTCCTGAGCAGATTTTTTCCCCTGAGTATATTTCAGCTAATAGATATATTTACTGTTTTGATTCTGAAATACTGATGTTTAAGCTTCCAATGACAGGGCATATTATAAAGATTTGTAAATGAAGAGATAAAATACTCAACAAGAGCTTTATCATGAAACCTGAGTCTCAGATGAGAAGCTGCTGCTTGCTTTCATTACGACTGATAACAAATAATCTGCAGCAAACAACTTCAATGCAATCTCTTGAGTTTGTGCTAAATTAGTTAAAGCATGTAGACAGATTATGAATTGTATCTCTGACAAGTGTGTGCTGTGAGGAACAGTGTGTTCAGCCTAGGCTGTGAAAATCCAACCACCATCTTTCAATCAAAACCAGGACAAGGACCTGGCAAAGCATGAGAAATGAGGACATTAGGGGTTTTAAAAGCTACGTTGATAATATTTTGAGGCTGTCAGCTTTGCTTTATGTCATCGAACATTCATGATAAACATGCAAATTCTGGGGGCTGCACATATATGGGCTTCAAAGCACAAAAAAGATTAAACTGGAAGAGGTTGGAATATTACCATGTTGTCAGTCACACAGGCTTATAGCTTCCTTAAATCCAGTCACACAGTTTGTGATTTGTCTATCTTTTTTTTCAAATAGTAGATCCATTGACACCTCTCTCCTTGTTATCTGCGCCTCAAACAGCACATTACACAAAGCAAAGGAGACCAGCAGTTGGTCTGCTGGTCAATATCTAGCACACGTACCCCAACACTGAATTTGGGATTCCTTTCCTGTTCTTTATGCCAATACAGTGAGATCTTGCCTGCATTTTATATGTAGACAGGAACCCAGAACCATCTTGGCAGGAAGGTCATTATAAACCGTAAAAATGCAGAATACAGTGGGTGATGATGCTGGCTGGAATCCTGTACAGAAGTTACATATTCATAAGTGGACTTACACATTCAAGAATTAGAATCGGGTAGTTTCATAATGTGCATACTACATTATGAACAACAACAACAATACCTGCTGAAAATTATTAATGTGGCTATCATGAAGACAATGTCGGACTAATACATGCAACATTGTAAAATTGCTAAAAGTGTGGAACTAATTTTTCAAGGAAAGGGAAAAATATAGAAGACCCCATTAAGCAAATGCAGAGATGGCTTTAAACTAGGACACTTCTGACTGGCATTTCCCTAGCAGGCTCAATTGCATAGAAATCAGAAAGCTCTGATCCTCTGATCATCTTTAGGGGGAAGTGGGTTCAAATAATCTAGCTCAGTCCCATCTCGGTTTAACCTTCCCATTCCCCCCGTTCTAGGGTCCATGTGCATATAGGAGTACTTCTCAGTACAAATGCAGTGCGTGAGCCTTTCATGGCATCTAACCAAACTCCAAGGCAGGAGGTGGGGTGTGTGTGTTTTATCCAGTGATATGCAACGTCTCAGAGCAGTACCTCATCTTCACAAGTGAAACTGTTTTGGAACACACTACTGCACAGGTTCAAAGAACATATTGCTTCCAATCAAAACTCTGAAAATTTATTGTTATGAATTGCATCTCCCAGAGTCCCCCAGTCAAATTGGGCAGTGGCAATGCTGTTTGAAGGACTTTGTTAGATGGAGTCCAAAACAGTAATTGTTCAAACTTGTTCCTGCCTATTTTTTTTAATCGTGTCAGAAGCAACTTGAGGACATACTGCAAGTCACTTCTAGTGTGAGAGTATTGGCCATCTACAGAGATGTTGCCCAGGGGCGCCCAGATGTGTTACCTTCCAGCTGGGAGGCTTCTCTCATGTCCCTGCAAGCTAGAGCTGACAGACAGGAGCTCAGCCCATCTTGCATATTAAACCATCAACCTTCAGGTTAGCAACCCAACCTTCAGGTCAATAGTTCAGCTGGCACAAAGGTTTAACTCTGCTTCACCGCAGCTCCTTCCAGCCTAATGGTGACCTGGTAGTAAGCCTCAGATGCTTCTAAAGCATAAAAAGCAGAAACAAGCAAAAAGGCATCTTCTTGGTGCCTGTCGAAGACTATTTGAAAACTGAATACACTATTTATTTATCAGAATGCTTCTCAAGGTTGTTAGTTAGGAAAACACTAAAGCTACATTTTATATATGTATTTTTACAGAAAAAAACTTATTTTAAACTAAGTGACACCCATAATTCTTCTCCTTTACAGTTTGTCTATAAGTGTGAGTATAGTAAGTATAGATTTTAAGTGAATGTTCCAAGAGATGCAGTTTTTTCATCATATGATTAAGTCTGAGAATGTAAAAATCATTATCTTTTTTCCACAGTATTCAACATCTGTCAACATCTGATCAGTAATGACTATTTTTCCCCATAATCAGCTAATGAAATTGTTTTTAAGTACAATTTTACTCTGTGCCAGCCCAAGTGTGATTCATTTTCAGGTTGAATGAATATCAACATTCAACAAATAATATCAACAAATAAATTGTTGGTGAATTAACTGGAAGGGAAAGATGAGAAATGGGGACATCTTTTGTTAACAGCAGTAAGAAAGAAAAGGGGAATGTACAATGCAGTCTGGTCTGTTAAAACATTCAAAACAAATCCATTTTGACTGGACACTTTATTTTTTTTTATTTTGACTGGACATTAAATAAATGAGAAGATTCAGCATGCATGTCAGATGTGGTACCTTTAGAACAAAAGTGAAGCTTCAAATGATGGGTATTCTATAAGAAAAAAGGCTAATACATTCTGTATTGAATAGGCTTGGGCCCTAATCAGTTTGAACAAAAAAGATTTGTAATATTTGGTGGTCCATTTTATATAATCTCCAAAAACAGAACAGGGAGGAGGGAGCCACAAAGCCCAGCAAAATGAATTAAGGGAGCAGGATTTTATCAGTTTCTTGAAAGGAAGGAGTTAAGTCTGCAGTACACCTGAGGCAGGGATCTACTGTGTCTTTTCTCCCTCCCCGGCAGCAGAAGGTTTCCTAGGCTCCTTTTCCAGAGAGGGCCCTGCTGGAAACTCGCTTTCCCAGCAGCACTTCCATAGGGCGGGCATTGAAAAGTCTCTGAGTTCTTCTCAGAGCATGATGAGAGTTGAAGTTCTCTCTCTCTTTGTTTCTCAGCCAATAAAAAACCTGGTTGTGTACATGCTCTGACTGACTATGGACTGATCTTAAAGAGAGCTTAGAATGATGTCTCCTGAAATATCTGTACTGGAATGGAGTTCTTCAAACGTGAATGTAATTGTTCTCAGATGTGGATATGTGAGTATGACCCTTATTTATTTATTTATTCAAAACATTTATATTCTGCCCTTCTCATCTCAAAGGAGACTCAGGGCGGAGCACAACATATATACAGCAAGCATTCCATGCCGGGACATAAAATAATTATAAATATACACAAACATTAAAACATTAAAAACATTAAACATTAAAACATCAAACATTAAAATCAGTTATATCTACTTTAAAATCAGCTGTTTCAACCAACTCTGGACACCATGCTGGTTCCAGTCAGCGGAGTAGGTTTCCTATCATTGCTTCATTGCACTGCCCCAAAGGTTTGGTCCCACAGCCAGGTCTTTACCATTTTTCTAAAGGACAGGATGGAGAGGGCTGATCTAATCTCGACAGGGAGGGAGTTCCATAGCTGGGAGGCAATCACTGTTTCTCGTCCCCGCCAATCGCACCTGTGACGGTGATGGGACCAAGAGCAGGGCCTTAATCTCCATGGTAGTTCATAGAGGGAGATGCGTTTGGACAGGTATACTGGGCCGGGGCTGTTTAGTGCTTTATAGACCAAAGCCAGCACTTTGAATTGTGCTCTGTAGCTAACTGGCAGCCAATGGAGCTGACACAACATGGGTGTTGTGTGCTTCCTGTACGTCCCCTCAATTATTAACCTGGCTGCCTCTCGTTGGACTATTTGAAGCTTCCAAACAGTCTTCAAAGGCAACCCAACATAGAGCGCATTCCAGTAGTCTATCCTAGATGTAACAAGATCATGGACCACCATGGCTAAGTCTGACTTCCCAAGGTATGGGCACTTAGCCTACTTAAGACTGCGAGCAGATTGATAGACCTTCTCATTCATCAGGGATAGCTAGTCAAAAGATTTTCTGCTTCTTCAGCAATATTTTTTTTACTGTGATTCTGTCAATAGGCCTTTCCTTTTCTCATTTTAAAGGTATTGTGAAAATGCCTATCATATACCATTAGAATGCGAAATTTTGAAAACTCTAGTGCACTGTTCACTTTTCACCTTTGCCACTTGGCAAGAATTACAGATAGCTACTTCATAGGTATTTATTGCGGCATGTGAATATGCTAGGTCAAAACCTGAAGATATTGGCATACTCTGAAACTTCATTTGCTGTGCTGATTGTATTTCAGCCACTAACATATTTTGCAGAGTCATCTACTTTTCCATCAAACTCTACTTCATGTTCCATTCCCCTTTCACTGTTGCTCTGTCAATTCCAATTTCATTTGCTATTATTTTCTGTTCTTGGTTTTGCTCAAAGACTCCACACTTATCTCACATTTTCTTTTGCTTAGAATTAACTTAATGTGTATGTCTGTGCAGTGAAACTTTTGTATGAAGAAAAGTATGTATTCGGTTTAGAATATAAGCAATATTATCCAATATTATACATTTATAACATCACAAGTCTAAATGGTGCTGTCTGACTAAAAGACAAATATTAAAGTACAGCCCTGAAGTTTGTGCTTGGGCTTTGAGCCAGCTAACTTTAAACAAAAGATAAGAATGCAAAATGCAATAAACAGGAACAGACAGAAGGCAGTATTAGCAACTCACAACAAGGGGAAAACTTATGCAGAGTAGCTTTTTGGGACTTCTCAGAGCCTTTCATTTTGGGAAGTATTAAATCAATCCCCTTAGTGGATGAGAGAATGGATAAATTCTGCAGAAGCTATATAAACAGACAAAGTACACCACTTAACAGTAGTGGCTCTTTTGTATGGACTGAGCCAGAACAAACTGCTTGCTTTTTTGATGATGAATCCCCAAATGGAATGAGAATATTTTATTTTCAATGTTTTGATTGTTATACTTATTCCTTAGGTAAGAGTTAAGATATATGTCCACTCTCTTATAATAACTATACTGAATTAATGCAATGCTGAAATATTGAAAATTATCTGAGCTGTATTTTGAAATGTAATGTATTATAATAATAGAATCATAGAGCTGGAAGAGACCTTGTGGGCGATCTAGTCCAACTCCTTGCCAAGAAGCAGGAAAATTGCATTCAAAGCACCCCCAACAGATGGCTATCCAGCCTCTGCTTAAAAGCCTCCAAAGAAGGAGCTTCCACCATACTCCGGAGCAGAGAGTTCCACTGCTGAACAGCTCTCACAGTGAGGAAGTTCTTCCTGATGTTCAGGTGGAATCTCCTTTCCTGTAGTTTGAAGCCATTGTTCAGTGTCCTAGTCTCCAGTGCAGCAGAAAACAACCTTGCTCCCTCCTCCCTATGACTTCCCCTCACATATTTATACATGGCCCTCACCATGTCTCCACTTGGTCTTCTATTTTGCAGGCTAAACATGCCCAGTTCTTTAAGCCGCTCCTCATAAGGCTTGTTCTCCAGGTCCTTGATCATTTTAGCTGCCCTTCTCTGGAGACATTCCAGCTTGTCAACATCCCCCTTTAACTATGGTGCCCAGAATTGAACACAATATTCCAGATGTGGTCTGACCAAGGCAGAATAGAGAGGTAGCATGACTTCACTGGATCTAGACACTATACTCCTATTAATGCAGGCCAAAATCCCATAGGCTTTTTTTGCCGCCACATTGCATTGTTGGCTCATGTTTAACTTGTTGTCCATGAGGACTCCAAGATCTGTTGGAATGCTACCAGTGCCTGTAATGTACATAAATGCTTATATGAGAATTCTTCAACAGATGACATATAAATTATAATCCCTCAATATTGTGTAAGTGATGTTCCTTACTACTGTATGTACTACAGTTATCATGTGTCTTGTAAATATAGAATGTCTATTATAGAAGCAATGTGCCATGTGACATCTATGAAATAATGTATCTATTATTTGTGGAATGTAGTGATCATTTACAAGGAGTGCATAGCTGTGTAAACTAATCATTTTACTTAAGAAATATGTAAAAAGAAAAAAGAAAAAAGAAGAAGACACATGATTATTCTCCTGTCATATAAATTGCCCAACCACACAAATCTTAAGAGGTACTTAAAGGGAATGTTAATATTGATCTACTGCTGTTGTTTACAACCTTGTGAGCTCAGGTGACCAAAAGAATGCATTTTAAAGAACTCCACACAGATTGATAGTGATTGAAAGGTACAAGGCAAAGAATCTTCATCCCTTAACTACTTGGAATTAATTCTTATTTGAACTGATCAGGGCTTCGTTCAAAATGAAATATGCTTAAAACTGTGCATAATATCATCTGTATGGACTTTTATTGCCTGTTCCACAATTCTAACATTCCTTTCTTTCTATATCAGATTATTACTGTTGTTTTGGCCTCTAGGAAAATAGGCAAGCTATGAAAATAGGTAAACTGTGCTCTCATCATGTTTTCTCTTCTTACAACTTGTTTTTCTCATGCTCATACTTCTTCCATTGTCATCCACTAATTGGTCTCCAAGGGCAATTATGTGCAACAGTGTTAGAAGGGATGGATGATGTTGTAGGAATGAGAACACGGAGCAAACAGTTAGCAGATGCAGGTAAGATGCAATCAAGTTATATGAAAGCAGAGGATTTGTTTGGATGCATTCTGAAAAGCAAACTGCTGTAGGTGGTGGGTGGCCCTACAGCAATGAAGATGTCCATGGTGCTGAAACAATCGTATTCCTCACCGTTGATAGCTCACCTTCTTTACAATTTGGAATAAGACCCAGACCAGATTCACCACCTCACTAACATGAAAGTCAGCAGCAGCTACAGGGCCTGAAATAATATTCTGTGATATATTCTGTGATATATTCTTATCATCAGGATATATTGTAGACTTTGGCTATTGTCCTCCAACGTAGTTACAATGGATCTATGCTGATGGTTTATCAAGTGGAGACCACTCTGGTAATTTCCTGTGCCAGGGCTGGCCTTACCATTAGGACATATGCAGCAATTCCCACAAGCCGCCAATGTAGGGTTGCACGGAGGAAGATGTCACGACAACTTGAAGCCCCTTAGTCTGCTGCTGTCAGGTGGATCTTGCCCCATCACCTGTATCATTTGTCTACTAGTCTGCCCGGCTTGTGCCAGTGGAATGAAGTGGCCATGGAGTAAAAGCATATTAATTGACTCAATCACTAAAATGTGTCTCTGTTTTTGTTCATACTTCTCCACACTTTTGCACCACCTCTTGCTTACAAAACACCATAAAGATTGGCACAAGGAGCTGGGATGAAAATGTCCCAAGCATCTAGGCAATGCTTCTGGACAATGCTTCAGTGTGGCCATTTAAATACCATTAGATTTTGCCACATTTCTCATTACTGCAATGTCTTGGATATCTGTTTATATTAATAGAATCAACAAGAACTATCAATCCCACAAAATAATCACTGAAATTCTTGCCTCTGCCCCATAGTTCATCTGCTAGCTTGTACCTTAACTGTTGTCTCAGTACAGAAAGTTTTGACTGAGGATGTTGTAATTGAATATATGGGAATCTCATCTCTTTGTTATCTTAAATAGAAAAACTGCATTTAAGAGAGGATGTGCATCAATGTAAGGGGGGGGGGGGCAAACCCTGTTGTAATAAAACCTAATCATAGTAGGCTGTTCAACTTGAAAAGGGAGTTCAATTAATCAAATATAGCTTAGCAGGGAAATAAATTATGTTCCTTTTCCCTGACAGGCATAGTAATAATTTCATTTCCTTATTAGAGCTTTTAGAAAGTTCGGGGCATATTTCACGCAAACACATTTCTTCTGCTTGTTAAGACTTTGAGAAAAATATATTACCATAGGTTTTAATCAGTTTCCCTCTAAATTTATTCCCATTGCACATGAAAATGCAATAATCAATGTTTAGTTCGTAATTTGGAGTTTGTTTTTTCACAACTATTGAGTTAAAGGATTGTGCTGGCCAGCTGTTTTTAATAAGCCACATACTAAACTGCTATAAATGGCCACAAGAGGAATGGGATTGTACAAAAGCTTGTCACAACCTCCCCGCAATCTGGTGCTATGTGTTGGATTTCTATAACCCCAGTCAGCACATCCATTGGGCTGATCAGAGTTACAGTCCAAAACATCTGGATTCCACCAACAACTGTATTGCATGGAGGTGGCAAACCTGCCTTGAAGAAAGAATGTCACTTTTATGATGGTTATCATCACACAATGACAGTTGCTAGTCTTCCACCTCCCTGCAATAAACCTTCCTCATGCCAATACTGGGAAACTCAACAATTACCACAATTGTGCCATGGTCCTGTCACTTACTTCATGCAATGACTCCAATTCTCTTTTGTGCCAGCATGCTGGCACAGAAGTGACATCAGGGGGTGAGATTGCCCTTATCTCCCATTGTCCCTGACTACACTTCACAATAATTTGGTGATTTAATTTTAATTTTCTAACCTAACCTTTGCTAGAATTATGAAGCTTATTTTACAAAAACTATTTTTAAAAAGCAAAGCAGCAGAATTGTGGGAGAGTGGAATTTTAAACCTTACTATTAGTACATCCATGGAACCATAATTTCTGAATCGTCACAGTTATGCGACTACGAATAAGTGGGAAGGTGATCATTCTGCTAAGTTGTCAGTATCTCTGATTTCATGAATGTCATGGGATAGTGACTTCATGTGATAAAGTGGCAAACTGAGGATCCTTAAAGAAACTGAAAGTGTAAATACTATATGTGTCTATTCAAGAATAAGCCCTAAGTGAATCCAAAGAAGTCATTAATATGGCCTCATCTATGCTACCACATAATGTAGTCTGAAGCTGCATTATGTGGTCAGTGTACTCATACAATACAATTTAACTGCATTGAATTGCATTATATGAGTCTATACTGACCATATAATGCAGTTCCAAACTGCATTATATCGCAGTGTAGATGGGGCCATAGTTATACCATACTATATCAATTACTCAGGCTACTTTGAATTCTTACCACAGTGTGATAGAGATGCTCACAGGGTAGCAGAGACTTTTTAAGTCTACCATATGGTCAGCCTGTGAATGCCATGCCAACACCGAGCCTCCCCCACACCTGACAGTCTAGAGCCTTTCTCACCTTTATATTTGTCTTTTATATATCTTCCAAAGAGATGAAGTGTTGGTGTTACAATTCTTGCACAGGATATTATAGCCCAGGTATTGCTCATCACAATATAAATGTTGTGTATTTAAAAGCAAGAGAACTTTAAAAAGTGTAACTACACAGCAAAATTATGTCAGTTTGATACCACTTTAATTGCAACACCTCTACCCTATGGAATCTTGGAATCTGAAGTTTAATGAAGCACCTAGACTTTTCTGTTGGACACCAGTTAACTACATTAGAACTCTCTGGCTGAGTGCTTCAGCTAGCTCATAGAACTATAAATCCCAGGATTCCACAAGATGGAGCTACAACAATTGCAATAAAGTAATATAGTTGCTATAATTGTGCAGGAGAAAGAGAGAGAGATCGCAAAAGAGAAAATGAGAGCACACAAGCAATGTCACCGGGAAGGAAGTTACCATCACATTAGTGGGTTCTTGAAAAATTGCCTAAATATCTTGGATGCATCTGTTTTATGCATTTCTTATACAATATCTTTTTATGCTTCTGCTTTAATGTAGCCCACCATCAGGATCATATTTGCACACAAAACATTGCATTTTATTTGGTAAACATCTCTCTGCCAAATTGCTCTGTTTTCTTTTGAGGTTTCACTCAACTGAAAAATAAGGCTGACATTTTAAATGTTTAAAAGAAAAGCTAAACCAGTTACAGAATATTCAGCTTTGGGTATTTAAATTTTTTTTAATAGTTTGCAAAGATGTCGCTGCCTAATCTGCAACCCATCTACCTAGAGATAAGCCATATGAAATCCAGGAGGACTTAGGCCCCATCTACACAGGCACTAAAATCCATCTTGAAACTGACTCAACATTCCCCCCTCTCAATGTTAATTCCTACTGGCATTCACTGAAAAACAGTGTGATAAAAAAACTCATCAGAAATCCTTATTCCAGCCATAAAATCTGTCACATTCCTCCTGTGTATAAACAAGGCACACGAAGAATCCAAATGCGAAATATGGAACACAAATGTAAACAGAGAGAAGCTGGAGCAGCCAGAGCAAAAAGACAGCTGCACAGCCCAGAAAGGAACACCTCCCCACACCTCCTATCAATGAAAGCACAGATTTCCCATGAGACTGCTAGCTTTTACAGACTTTTACAGCCAATGAGGCAAGAGCTGGGCCATCTTTTGTAGGAGATAAGAAACAAAGAGGAAAAAATTTGATTTTGACTGAGTCACGATCAGAATTATGTGAATTATAGATATTTGGTGGCTCTGTGTGGACTCTTTTGCAACTTGCAGCCAGTTCCTGAGGTGCCTGTGGAGACACTCCACAGCAAACTGAGGCCCCTTTTACACTGTCATATAATCCAGATTATCAAAGCAGATAATCCACATTATCTGCTTTGAACTGGATAATCAAGTCTATATTGCCATATATCCAGTTCAAAGCAGATAATCTGGATTTTATGTGGCACTGTAGAAGGGGCCTGGATCTCTATAATCCACATTCTGATCTGGAGTAATTGCCTGTTTGGAAAAGCCCCTACTTCTACACAGCTGCATAAAATGGCTTCATTAACTGCTCATAATGGTAATTATTGGGGTTGTTAGTATTCTGTTTTTACTCTCATGAAGAAGAGATGCTTATGTGATGTACCAAAATATTTTGCCTGGCTTTACACTTTAACTTTGGATGGGAGAAATGCCATTTGCTGCTCTATCTCAGGCAGCAAATGTCTTCGGCTTACGAGCTATATCTTGTGCTGGAACATTGACAGGGCCAGCACCCCCTTAAAAGCATGGGAGACTAACCTAGATAGTTTATCTTAAATGGGTATATCATATTGACAGTGATGTAGTAGAGTACACACTTAGCAACACTATGTGCTGAAGTGCTTATGGAATTTCTGGCATAACACAGCTTATTCTTAAATTGTAAATTTGGGCTGAAATCCTATTGATGCACAATAGTAGGTTTTCCATAGTTGTGTTGGGGTGTGGAGGAAGGGTAGAGAAAATCTGTGAGCTCAGAGCAGTAGCAGCTTAATGCCACTTTAACGGTTGTGGTTCCGTATTACAGAATTCTGAGATTTTGGTTTGCTGGAGAACTTAGAATTCCCATCTAGAGTTAAGGGAGTTGTAGTTTAAAAATACTATAATTTGTTAGTATAGATACACTCTTGGGATTTCAAAGGGTAGCAATATGTTCTTTCTTTCCCTCAGTTTCTAAGATAAATTCCTCAGTTATACCCCAGTAGCTCTTAAGTACATCCCACTCATGCAAGCAAACCTGCTTTTGCAAAATTTGAAAGACCTTCTCAGCTTGAGAGGCTATTTTTCATAAATGGCACTTTTCATCCAGGAAATAAAGGCATTATACAATTATTTTGTGGCAGTTGGGCAGATATAGGAAAATCTTTTCAACTCAAAGCACTTCATTCCATGAGTGAAAAATGGCTAATGGGGTCTCCCTGTTGTTAGGTGCAATTTAGAATCTGGAGGAGAATATTAAGTGGTGGTATTTGTTGGTAAGGTATGAAAGCCATTTGTACTTCATAGCTTTGAAAGTAACTACTAACCATTCCTTAAGATTACCATCTCCTACACACCAACGTTCAAATCATAAGCAGAATGAATGGTTTCAATTTATAATGTACACAGAAAAGCATAATCTTTGTTGTAAAGGAATGGAAACAGAAGATTGCCATTCAATCAGCTACGTGGGGATTTAATGGCAAATCTGAATATATTTCAGCATGCCAGAAAGTGCCTTTTGCTTTGAATAGTTCACCTTTCAGTGCCAAAGCTGAAATGCTTTTCCTTATTTACTCTTCCTAATGGTGGCTTTGGGCACCAAAGTCCTGGAAAGGGCCAACGTTCCCCCTATGGTTGTAGCCCTACCGTGAGGCAGAGTGAGGCAGTTGCTTCAGGCAAAGGTGTCACAAGACAATGGCAAGATATTAGAAGACAGAGTTGCCTGATTTGAAGTCCTATACAATAGTCCACTATCCTTCAATACAAGGCTGGCCTTACTATTAGACAGAAACCTTGGATCCAATATTTCTACAGAATCTCCAGGCTGTTCTTCTCTGCTGGAAGATAAGTAATGTGTGTCACATAGTCTGACATGTGTCTTTCTGCTGCCCATAGAGGTAGTGGTGCACCTTGTCCAATTGCAAGTAAGATGATTTGCCAGTCCATTTTGTCTCCATACCTGGACTAAGATACAGAGGTGGCAAAATGTCTTTGCCAATATCAACAGTGTAGAATGAATGCAGTTTGACAACACTTTAACCACCATGGCTCAATGTTGTGGAATCATGATGTTGTAGTTTGGTGAGGCACCATCCCTTTTTGGTAGATAAGGCCTTATAAAACTGCAACACCCATCCCAATGAGAGCTAAAGTAGTGTCAAATTCCATTAATTTTACAAAGTAGATGGACTCTTTTTTAAAATGAAAGCAAATCCCATGGTTTAACTATGCACTATTTATTATGTTTGCACCTTACAAGTTGTCATCTCTTTATCACCATTTGCAGCTCCATGTGTGTACTAGCTCCATTAGTAACCTTTGTGCTTCTGATGATAAGAATATAAGAACTTTGCTGCCTCACGTCAAAAGTGCATCTAGTAAACCTTTCTGTTTTAGTGGCTAACCAAACATGAAAATTCTAACTCACATGATTCACTCATGTATGCAAGCAACAGCCATAACATTTTATTTGTTTTTGTTGTTTTTATTTGCTGCCAAACCACCGTTGATGATTGCAACCTTGCGAATGAGAAAGAGTCATAAACTACACTGCTCTGGTCTCAGAAATCCAGAGCCTCACCTATCTTTCTTGAATTTACTCATAGCATAATCTCCCTCTTTTTCTACTACCTTCCACTTTTCCAAGCATTATCATATTTTCCAGTGAGACATCTCATGATGCCTACAGAGGCATATGCTGCTCCAAACAATTTCTCAACATATTTTGTTAGTAGCAAAAAAAGAAAGAAACAATCTTCCTGTTTGAGACTGCTCACCCCCCCCCCCCAGAACTTGGAAAGAAGAACTAATATAAGGACAAGATGAAGCCACCAGTCACTAAGCAGTGGTAGGATAATACTTTGGGATCCAGTTTTGGATGGTTTCAGCACACCATTAAATTCAAGGGTAACACTGTCAGCCAAATCTTTTGTAATTTGTCATTAGTGCTCTGTTTTGACAACTGTTTATCTGATTTGGCAATTACACTTGTTATCACTTTTCTGAAGAATTATCCTTTAATTTGTCTTTGATGTATGCATAGTATAAACTGGAAAAACTTGGAGTGCCTATATATTTTGTCTGGCAAATACAATTGTAAATGAAATATGCCAAAACATATTTTTGCCATTGAAATGTTCATTTAGTACCCGTGTGACTGATATTTTTAGGTCCAGAGGGCAGGTTTCTGCCTCAAATACCTGCTGTGGGCTTCATGAACAGCCAACAATTTCAAACAAATGCCACAGAAGTGCCTGGGTGTCCACTTCTGATTATGAAAAAGATGGGCAGAAATCTGACATGGGAGATTTTTAGCTCTGATTTTTCTCCTGAACCAACACTCTAGACGTAAAAGCCAGACAGTCACTGGAGTCAAGGAGTTTTGACGTGCTGGCAAACAAGCACTGGAGGATGATACATCCAGCCCCTCTTACTATGGTGTGAAGGCAGGCAGCAGGACCCACATGGTGTTCTGCCTCAACTGCTGATCATATCATAGTTCAGTGGCAGGAAGGGGACTGGACACACCAACCTTCAGCACCCCACTTTCCAATGTCTCGAAGCTCCTGGCTGGTGTGGGTGCCTGGCTTTTAAGGTGAATTGCGGGGGGCGGGGAGGATTGTGGTTGTGGTAGTGGTGCCAATTGTAAATATTACAACATAATAAAACACTGAAGCATGATCAAATACTGAAATATGAAATAGCTTATACCAATGAGGCCTTAGATAAATAATTTACAATAGACAATTGTAATTTAAATAAACAATTCTTTCAACATTAAATATTTTAAAATTTAAAATGTGCATATAACAGAAAGAAGGGAAGCCGCAGTGGTGCAATGAGTTAAACCCTTGTGCCTACTGAACTGCTGACCTGAAGATCTGAAGGTCAGTGGTTTGAATCCTCAAGATGGCATGAGCTCCCTGTTGTGGTAATCTCTGAGCGGTTAGACTCAATTTAACCCTCTCTGGGGGAGATTCCACCAAAATCAGCAGAGTAGCAAAAGCAAAGCTTTCAAATGCAACAGTTACTTACACTGGCGAGCAAGAGAAGCCTTTTAGGATTGCAATGGACTGCAGAGTCTCAATAAAAGTTCAAAAAAGTATTTATTTAGGTAAAAAGAACTCCATTGTAGATAGAAAGGCTTGGGAGCTGTCTAGATATTACTATAGACTGGATTCTAAGGAAAAATAAGAAAGGAAAAATAACAAACATCTACATAGTTACATCTTGCCAGGAGAGATGGCAGGATGCTGCTTGTTAGTTTGAAGAACAAAGGGAGAAGAGAGAACCAAAATGGTTCCAACCGCATGGTCCAGTTTATTGGGGCCATAAAAGACACTCTGACCAATTGGAAGTTAGTGTCCCTAAAGATTCACATTTCTACCAACTTCAAAGTAAGGGACGTGACGTAAACAGGATAGAGTGAAACACAGTAAAGCCTGTCTAGGCATGCTTTGGAAACAGGGAAAGGATTCCCTCAATCTAACTCTATCATCTAACTACATTTGGACTTGAGTAGTCCAGGATGATTTCCCAACACTCCCATCTGTCAGCCCCAGCTCCCATGCTGGGACATGAGAGAAGCCTCCCACAGGATGGTAACATATCCGGGCATCCCCTGGGCAACATCTTTGTAGATGGCCAATTCTCTCACACCAGTATCAACTTGCAATATATTCTCAATTTGCTTCTGACATGATAAAAAAACCCACAGAAAGAACAACAAAAAGAATGAACAAAAAACACACACATAAACATGTATACATAAATATAAACATTTTTGAATAATGTTTCCTACAATTTGTACACTGTTAGTTCAGAATTACACTATTTTCTCCCCTCGCTATCCTGTTGTGTTGACTTCCTGTCATTTGAGTTGAGGACAATCATATATACCATAATTACATCCATCCTTCCTAGTGAAATAGTCTTCCATTCTTCCTTCTAGCAGAATTAAAAGGGTTCGTGCAAAATACTTTGGCAAATAAAAATTAAATTATGAAGCTATTAGTAAAAACTTTTCCCACTCTTTCTTTTTACAGCATTTAGAAAAAGTTGTCTATCTATCTATCTATCTATCTATCTATCTATCTATCTATCTATCTATAATTTTTATTAAACAAATAAAAGCCTTAACTACATAAAAAGTGGAGGAACAATTGAATAAAGAAAAGTAGGAAAATAGTAAAAGAAAATAGAGAAAAAAAGAAAAAAGGAAATAAATATATATACAGTAGAGTCTCACTTATCCAACACTCACTTATCCAACGTACTGGATTATCCAACGCATTTTGGTAGTCAATGTTTTCAATATTGGTGCTAAATTCATAAATACAGTAATTACTACATAGCATTACTGCGTATTGAACTACTTTTCTGCCAAATTTGTTGTCTAACATTGTGACGGCGCGAGTGGCGCCATCTATATGTTGGAACTATAAGTTTCAAGATTTGAATTGTTGTATCATGCCTGATTTTGCCCTTACCCTGTAAATGTAGTTGGATTGGTTATTTATATCTGTCAATCAATGTTGTGTGTACCTGTTATATTGCTCACTCAGCAAAACTGTTTGGCTCCACCTCTTCCTGGAGTAGGACTGTGTTTCCTCCTTTTCATTCCACCAGCAAGCTCTATATCGGATGGACGTGAGAGAGAGACTTGGCACTAAAAGCCCTTCAAAAGTTACCTCTCAGCACCAATTCTGAGGTTCTTACCCTTGGGACTCACACTTCATGTTCAGGGCCAACCTGAACAACGTTGAGGAGTCTCAAGCGCCTTCGCATCAGTCCTTTGGCAACAGAGGAAGACTCTTGTCTTCAGATATAGGTCATTGGACTGAGGCTGAGTTTGCTCCGGCATTCACAGCCAGAGAAAGAGGGATCTGGACAAGCTTCATGGACTTAAACAACCAAAGACTGTAATGTATATTTTCTTTTACCCCCTTTGTGAAGAATAAACCCAGTTTTGAGTTAACTACAGTGTTTTGGTCCAGTGATCTTTTACTAGAGCTAGCTTCAGCCAAAGGAAATCCAGAGCTGCCAGGTTTAGCATGTCTGGACCAGCACACGTCTCAGAGTGCCATTCTCTGCAAACTTCCTTTTCCTCTTCGAGAAGCTTGGGGAAAACAGGTGTTCAAGTACAAAGAGGAGAATGCAAATGTATACCCGCCCTTCACCTTTTTGGTGGATTTCGTCACTAGAGCAGCCCGTGAGAGGAATGACCCTCAAACAGGTCTTCTCGCTTTGTACCAAGACCTAAAGCTTGAAAAGACCTCCAAAGAAGACAAAGCCCAGGGCAAAGATCTTAGAATGAACCTGAGTGTCAAGATGACAGACGCAACTCCTGCAACTTCTGCTCAACCAGTCAGCAACAACACCATATCCTGTCCCATTCATCAAAGGCCACACAGCCTAGCTGAATGCAGAGGGTTCACAAAGAAGCCTTACAAGGAACGACTCCAAATAGTTCAAAAGGCCAAGGTGTGCTTTAGATGCTGCGGCGCCACTATTCACTTCTCCAAAGACTGCAAAGAAAAGGTTAAATGCCAACACTGCAACAGCATCAAGCATTGCTCTGCAATGCACAACTTCGATCCCCCTCAATTCAAAGCAAAGTCAAATTCTCCTACCAAAGAAGAAACCAAAGAAGACCAAAAGCCTACAGAACCTCAGGTAGCCCTCAAGGCTCCTGCGGTTGCCTGCACCAAGCTTTGTCAAAATAGCCACAAGCCCAGGATTTGCCACCCAATCTGCCTGGCAGAGGTGTATCCAGACAAGCAGCCGTGGAATAAGAAAAGGGTCTACGTCACCTTGGATGCCCAAAGTGACGCATCTCTTGCAACCCCAGAGTTCTTCGACATGTTCGATCTTCATACAGAGACAATAGAATACACCATATCCACTTGTTCTGGAAAGAATAAGATGAATGGCAGAGTTGCAACAAAGTTCAAAATCTCACCTGTCGGACAAAAGGCCAGGTACGATCTTCCTGACCTTATAGAATGCAGCCTGATTCCCAGGAACAAAGAACAGATAGCCACGAAGGAGGTGGTACAAGCCCATCCTCATCTCAAAGGTATTCAAGATCTAATTCCAGCTTTGGACTTAGAAACAGACATCGTAATGCTTATCGGTGCAAATTGTCCCACACTGTTCCGTGTTAGCAACCAGATTGAAGGTCCTAAGGGATCACCCATGGCCCAGCAGTTGCCTTTAGGATGGACAGTGTTAGGCCCAGTCTGCCTGAACAAGATGTTCCAGCCTGTCACTAAAAGGCCTTCACTAATGCAAGGATGTGCCAGCCACATCTCAGTTTGCTGCCAGGGAGTAATGCCCGATTACTCTTCCATCTTTGAAGTCACAGAGAGAGATGAGCAAACAGCCTTCTCTAAAAATGAACAGAAGTTTCTTGAGATGATGAACAACCAAGTCACTCAAGACCCTGAAGGTAATTGGATAGCACCTTTACCTTTCAAGCCGGAAAGACCATCTCTACCCAACAACAGAGATGTTGCCCTTCATCGTCTCCTGTCCTTAAGAAGAAGGATGCTAAAGGATCCGAAGGTAAAGACCCAGATCACCCAGTTTGTGGAAGACCTCTTCAGAAGCAACTACGCTGAACCAGCCAGCGTGTGTGCGGAGGGAGAAGAGCAGTGGCATTACATATCCACTTCAGAAAATCCGGCAGATGTGACATTCCGAGGAACATCAGCCGCAAAGTTGTCCAAGTCATCCTGGATCACTGGACCCAAATGTCTTCAAAATCCTTCCTTTCCAGAAAGCATTTCCGTGCTCAAAGACACTGAGTTGCCAGAAATTCAGTCCTGCAAATCTACCATCGATGGCCAAGACTTATCAAGGCAAGGTTTAAATCCAGCCAAGTTTGAAAGATTTTCAAAATGGACTAGACTTCAGGCAGCCATTACCAGGCTCATACATTACATCACTACAAAAAACAGTGGTGCAATTCAGCCCCAAGATCTTTCAAAAGCCTCAACAGTCATCCTGAGATCCACTCAAAGACAGTGTTTTTTAGAAGAAATAGCTTGTCTAGAAAGAAAAGCATCCTTGCCCAAAAATAGTTGTTTAAAGGACTTGAACCCCTTCCTGGACAATGAGGGTATCCTTAGGGTTGGAGGTAGACTAAAAAGAGCAAAGATTAGATCCTGTGTTAAAAATCCTTTTATTTTGCCACACCATAGCCACATAGCTCTGCTGTTGACACAGCATTTCCACTCAAAGGTCAAACACCAAGGAAGGTCATTTACTCAGTCTGCCCTAAGAAACTATGGGTTTTGGATTGTTAGGTGCCAACGTAAAGGTTGGGGATTTGGTGTTACTTAATCAAAGATGCTCCTAGATACCAATGGGCTAAGGGTATTGTGTCAAAATTATACCCTAGCTCTGACAATAGAGTGCGCAAGGCCCAGGTTAAGGTCATCTCTAACGAAAAGGTTTCTTTGTTTGACAGGCCTATCAGCGACATGGTTGTGTTATTTTCACAAGACGTACAGTCTTAAAGTTATTAGAGTTAAAGGTATTTAACTCCATTTTGTTTAGATTTCCGAAAGTCCGGAAATCTAGGCCGGGAGTGTGACGGCGCGAGTGGCGCCATCTATATGTTGGAACTATAAGTTTCAAGATTTGAATTGTTGTATCATGCCTGATTTTGCCCTTACCCTGTAAATGTAGTTGGATTGGTTATTTATATCTGTCAATCAATGTTGTGTGTACCTGTTATATTGCTCACTCAGCAAAACTGTTTGGCTCCACCTCTTCCTGGAGTAGGACTGTGTTTCCTCCTTTTCATTCCACCAGCAAGCTCTATATCGGATGGACGTGAGAGAGAGACTTGGCACTAAAAGCCCTTCAAAAGTTACCTCTCAGCACCAATTCTGAGGTTCTTACCCTTGGGACTCACACTTCATGTTCAGGGCCAACCTGAACAACGTTGAGGAGTCTCAAGCGCCTTCGCATCAGTCCTTTGGCAACAGAGGAAGACTCTTGTCTTCAGATATAGGTCATTGGACTGAGGCTGAGTTTGCTCCGGCATTCACAGCCAGAGAAAGAGGGATCTGGACAAGCTTCATGGACTTAAACAACCAAAGACTGTAATGTATATTTTCTTTTACCCCCTTTGTGAAGAATAAACCCAGTTTTGAGTTAACTACAGTGTTTTGGTCCTTGGGAGTTCCAGTTTCCCTAAAGGAGGGCAAGAAGCAATCCCCTGGGGAAAGATGTCACGTCCATGCCTCTTTCACTAAGAGTTTACAGCCCCAGGCGCGACGGCACAAACATGATGTTTTGGTGCTTAATTTGTAAAATCATAACCTAATTTGATGTTTAATAGGCTTTTCCTTAATGCCTCCTTCTTATCCAACACATTCGCTTATCCAACATTCTCCCGGCCTGTTTATGTTGGATAAGTGAGACTCTACTGTATATTGAAAGGAAGGGAACAAGGGAAAAAGGGGGGTAGGGAAGGGGAATGAAAAGAAGAGGGGAGGGAGAAAAGAAAGGGGGAATTTGTAACTTCTGTCCTTCTTCATTCCGTTTGTTTTTATGTAAATCCTTTTCACATTCTTAAAGCTTTTTTAGATAATTCTCAAAACTTGACCAGTCCGTCATTTTCAGTCCTCTACCGGTGGGTTCTTTTAGTAACAAAAGTCAGTGAATCCATGTCCTTTATTTCAATCACTTTGATTCTCCAGTCTTTCACCTCTGGTATTGTATCTATCTTCCATTTCTTTGCAAATACCATTATTGCTGCTGTAGCAAAGTAGGTAAAAAGCTTTTCTTTGTTGTGATCAGCAAAAAGATCGGTATCCAAAATTCCAAGTAGGTAGTATTCTGGTTTCATAGAAAAGTCCTTATTCAATTTTTTTGGCATTCTTTGTGTATATTTTTCCAATAGATCTTTGTCTCTTCACAAGTCCACCACATGTGAAGTACAATCCTTCTTTTGTCTTACATTTCCAACACTTGTTATCTGAATTTTTATACATCAATCGTAGTTTCTTTGGCGTAATATACCAACAATGGAGCATTTTTAGCCAATTCTCCTTCAGGTTTGTAGCATATGTAAATTTCATCTTATTTTGCCAAATTTCCTCCCATTCTTTTAACTGTATTGGTTGCCCTATATTTCTGGCCCATGTTACCACTGAATTCTTTATTTCTTCTGTTTCTGTAGCCCAACTCAATTATTTGTTGTAAATCTTCGTTATTAATTTTCTTCTCTGTTTGTAACAATTTTTCCCAAGAATCTTCTTTAGAAAATCCTAACTTTCTGTCCATATTAAAATGTTCTTTAATTTGTATGTAATGAAGCCATGAAACATCCTTATAACTTTCTTGAATCTTTTGATGTTGTCTTAGTTCAGGGGAGTCAGGATTGCCAATAATAAGTTCTTTATATGATGGCCATCTAGTCCACCCAAGTAATCTTCTCTGGTTCACTTCAAGTGGTGAAACCCATTTTGGTGTTTTTGTGTAGAAGGTTGTTTTGTATCTGTCTCAAACTCTAATTAAGGATGACCTAACAAAATGATTCCCAATTTTTTTCCCCGATACTAGTTTTCCCACACCAAATGTATGAGTGCCATCCTTTCCTTAAATCAAAGCCTTCTACTGTAAGTATTCTAGGTTTATCCAGAGCAATCCAATCTTTTACCCACATCAAAGCACAGGCTTCAACATATAATTTGAGGTCTGGGACTCCAAAACCTCCTCCTTTTTTTGATCTGTCATTATTGTAAACCTTATTCTTGGCTTTTCCCCCTTCCATATAAATTTCATCAAATCTTTATTCCATTCTTTTAGGATTTTCATGTTACGTATGATAGGAAGGTTTTGGAAAAGATAGAGCCTTTTTGGTAAAAGATTCATTTTAATCGCTGCTATCCTTCCTAATAAGGATAGATTTAGACTTTTCCATTTTTCCAGTTTCTTTATTTCTTTCCATTAAACCAGGTAATTATTTTGTAGTAGTTGATTGTTCTTTGCCGTTATCCATATCCCAAGGTATTTGATTTTTGTCAAAATTTATATGCCAGATTTCTCATGTAATATTTCTTGATTCTTTTTAGACATATTTTTAGTTAGAATTGTTGATTTCCTCCTATTTATTTTGAACCCCGCTTCTTGTCCAAATTCATCAATTGTATTTAGCCAGCTTTTTATATTGCTTCTTGTATCTTCAATAATGCAGTTGAGATCATCTGCAAAGGATCTCACCTTATATTCTTGTTTATCTATTTTAAGCCCTTTTAATTTTGTATCTCTTCTTGTAGTCCTCATTAAGACTTCCAATGCGAAAATGAAAATTAAAGGAGATAAAGGACACCCTTGCTGTGTTCCTTTTGAAATATAGAATTCTTCTGAAGACTGTCCATTAATAGTAATCTTGGCCCACTGTTGTTCATAAATAGCTTCAATTGCATTTTGAAATTGATAACCCATATCTAATTCTCGAAATAGTAATTTGAAGAAGTCCCAGTTTATATTATCGAAGGTTTTCTCCGCATCTTTGATAAAGTTATTTTGTGTATTTTCTTTGTTTATTATGGCCAATTTATCAATTTTTGCTGTTCTAAATAATTACAAGATGAGTATTATGGTCATTTAGGCTATAACACTTATCTCTCTACCAACTTATGAAAAACATTGGTAGAGAGATTAGTGGAAAAAAGAAGGGCCTTTTACTGTAACCATGAGCACGTCTGACTACACACATTGTTGAAAAAGGCTGGTATATGCTTTTTGAACAAAAGTACTGAATATGCTATAGAATGATTATCTCCACGTTAAACAACATTTTAAGGCGACATTAAGACCCAGATTACTTTGCTCCTGGGTTTAAACAGATCAGAATAGAAAAGAACAATTTAGAAAGCCAGAGTGCATCCATGCATATGCCACCCCCTCTTTTTTAAAGTTCAGTTCCCAGTTTGCCCTGTGGGTGGTTTGCTTCAACTTCTTTTTAAAAGCATGCCGAAGTCCCTGGCTGAGAAGTGCTGTGTAAGTGCTAAACCTTTATTAATAATGCAAGGATGAAGTGCTGGCCCGGTTAGGTGTGAAGCACCCCCTAATCACGAGTAATGAGATGTCATTGGGAAACGGCGTGGAGCACTGCACGCTGCATTGTCTTGATGGAAATAAAACGCTTTTGTGTCTCACTCCTCAGAAAGCTAATTGCACCAGTGTCATCGTTTAGCAGGATCCCATTTCATAATTTGCCAAGGAAGTGAGGGAGAGAAGCAATTTATTTTTATATCAGGTTGTAAGTGTGGATTGAAGAAAATGTGCACTTGCACTTGACAGTAAGTGTAGAACAGTGGATGAAGTGTTGAACTATGACTAGGGAAACTCAGTTTCAAATTTCTGTTTACTTTACTGTTTTCTGTTTACTTTACTGTTTAATTTCTGTTTAAAGCTTACTGCTTGGTGTTGGGTCCAGCACTATCTTTCACCTTAGTTTTCTTCAATGATTTATTCTCTATTCTCCTTACCCTTGTGGGAGGAATCATGGGATAATATCAAATCTTCCAACTTTCACATTAATCCTCTGTCATCCCACTTTTTCAGCCCCTTTAAAAATGTCCCAGTTTGTCTATACTTCTCCTATTTTCTTCCTTCATGCTCGACTTTTTAAATTGCTGTAAACTGAGTTTAAAAATACAAAAATAGTTTACATTCAATTTTGCCCCTGGCTGTTGGCCTAAGCAAAAGCAAACTGTTGCAACCTCTCCTAGCTCGTATTTTCTTCATTATTACTCACTTTGTCATCTTGTTCACACACTGATGTTGCCTGATGATATGTGTTCTTGTAATTTCAATAAAATATATTATATGAAATTAATGTAGGGAAATGCTATGGTTCCAAAGAGTCTTCTACATTCGATTTGATTTTTGTTTTTCAAGTTTGTGAGACTTTGAAAGTTAAAGAATGAAAATTATTACAGCAGCAAGTTTGAGTGGCTCTCATTGGTCAAGATTACCAAGAACTAGTTGTGCTGATTATATACATAGATTGTGGAGCTACACATTTTTCTTTTACTTCAGTGGATGTTGGCAGTTGAATGGTCTTTTGGCTTGAGTCCAGTTGCATCATTAGATACAGAGCTACTTGTTCTTGTCCTCTGCTCTTCCCCAGAAGCTTGTTCTGACCTGGGAGTCTCATCTTCTGGCACGGTCTCTTGTTTCATTTTAGATTTCTATGTCATAGATTTTTCAAGGTAAAAAGTTTACTATTGCCACCTTCTACACAGAACTAGCTCCTTTAGAGTTAACTATGGTGCCATTGTTGTTGCCTGTGAGAAATCCTTCATCAATGTCATTCACTCCCCCAGTACCGTTATTGCCCAGTAACAGTTTGGTATATCATGCTTTTAAAATGTTGTAACAGAAATTTGGTAAATGATAGAATTTATTCATCATTTCAGAATTCTTATTTTTTGGGGAGAGGGAGGATTGACTTTCTATAGCCATTTTCAGTTTTTTTTTAAAGAATCCCAATAATATATTAATATCATAAAGTATTTTTGGAAATATTTATGACAAATGGACACATTGTCATTTTTAAAGGTCAGTATTGAAGATTGCAAGCCAGAGCCACTATATCACATATATCAAACTCAAGGCCCGTGGGGCAAATCCAGCCCACCATATCATTTTATGTGGCCCTTCAGATGCTGCACTACAACTCCAGTATTCCTCATCATTTGACATCATGACTAGAGCTGATAGGAATGGTGATACTGTAACATCTGGAAGGCTGCAGTTTGTTCTGATTAGTCAGGATATATACAAGGTATGTAGATATGATGTCTGATGTCACAATGTCCTTTAACTTTTCCCCAACCTCAGGTCCACTAGTGCTGTTGAGTTGCAATTTCCACTATCCCTAGTCCACAAGGCAGATGATTAAAAGTGATTGGAGTTGTTGTTCAACAATACTTGAGGAGCCAAACTGGGTACAAACTAAAAAGCACCGACCACTATGTGTGTTTGTGTGTAGTTGGCTCTCTGTATCCACTGATTTCCTGTCTATGGATTCAACGGCCCTTTGAAGAAAACCATAAGGTTAATGTGCTGTGATAAGTGCTGATGATACATCTCTGTAGGTTATTTCTGACCAAGCAATGTTTCTTCTATGGCCTAAAAAACGCTAATGTGAGAAAGGCTAAAAGGACTGAGTAATGTTTTTTATGAGGCTTAAATAAAATAGAGTTTTAGGATTTTAGCTTAAATGACACATGGATATCGTCAGTGGCCTGAGGCGCAGGGAATTTTTAATAGTATATGTTGTAGTTTTTTTAAGCTGTTAATAGTTTTACATGGGTTATGAATTGTGTAATCTGTTTGTTCAGTTATGATGATTTTTGTTAAATTTTTAATGTCTGTAATTTTGTTGCTTTTAACACTGTATGTCATTTTGAATCCCAGCGATGGGAGAAAAGCGGGAGAATGATGATGATGATGATGATGATGATGATGTTCCCTTGATGAAAATGAGGTTGACATCCCTGTACTATATCTACAAATGCCATATTTTTACCTAGAAAAGGAAACAATGAATAAACATACTATAAAAGAAGATTTAAATAGCTGAGGTTTTTTCTTGTTGTTATTTCGACTGTTGTTTCGCTGTTCCTCCAAAGAGCTCAAAAGAGCATTTTTATCTTTGCACCATTCCTTGCCGCAGGCCGCCTTGTCTGCTCCAAAGCTGCATTGCAACTCAAATCCATTTTCCCCGCCAGTCCTTCCACTGCTTTCTTGCTGTGTTATTTAAGGGAAGAGTTGCCTGTCTTTCTAAGCTTTGGTATAGGCTGATGATTCATGGAGAAAAGAGAATGCTTTGCAAATGGGGTATTTATCTCTCATAGGAAAAATGTATAAAACAACCAGCTTGTGACCAAGCAACAGTTACTGAAATAAATCAACAAACCTGTATTCTTGGTATATGAGAGTGCTAGGAGAACTGAACTTATGTGTGTACAATACTATCTTCCTATCCATGGACTCGATATCTTACTCTCATTCCAAAAATATTCCCCCTAGAACTGTTTGTGGCCTTTCTTGATCCCCCAGTGCTCCTCTGGCCCATATAGTCAAAATAGGATTCACTATTACCTATAGTTTTAGGTATCTACATGGTACCTTGGAAAATAGCCACTACAGATGTTGTGGCTGATAGGAGAGATAACACCAAGAGCGACCCTTTCGTTGAGGCTGAAAAGGATTTTTATTTTCAGCTGAAAACTCTGGTGTGGAATTTCCTCCAAAAGCAAACCAGAGCAAGGATAAAGGCGTTCACATTGCCTTTTATACATTTTCAAACAAAGAAACATGCTTCTATATACATCTCATCATCAGTTAGTCACTTCACATGTCTACATACATGGGCATAAATATGCATGTCTCAGCATTTTTTTCTATCTAAGCACTCTAACCAGCCTGTAGCAAGTTACAGATACTAAGAGTACGTATAGATGACAGCCCCCCCTTCTCCCCCTGTCCTTCCAGCTTACATTTACACAGACCCTCTTGCACCTTCTTTGTGCCTGTGTCTGAGTGCCTGGTACAGAGAATGATTTTTCTACATTTCACTGCTTCTAATGTGCATACAATATATGTCTAAAAATCTATATTTTCCAGTTCCTCATCACAGACAACACTGGTCATTTGGCTGTCCCTCAAACTGTTTATCTGGTTGTTCTGCAGTAGTTACACTCCCGATCTTGGAACTCAACCGCATATATTCTGGGACAAAGATACCATAAGGCAGCTTTGTGTAGTCTGGTGCTTGCCATATGTGCTGGACTGTAACTCCCTTCAACTCAGTTAGTTACCTGCCTTGGCATATGTCCCTTGTGTCATGCAGTGCATAGGAGAGAAAATGCTAATTATTAATTTGGCCAAAGAAAGGTAGAGAAAATTGACAGGCTGATTGTTTTATTGATTGATTTGAGTGCTATATAGCAGTTTTGGAATCAGACCAACTCCTATTGTACAATAAAAATTATCATTTTTATTTTTTTTAGAGTATCTATTGTAATACTAGGGATTATTCCTGTTTGTGTGCAGGTTGGCTTTGCCATCCATTCTCTTGTGTTATAAAAGGATTAGACAAATGTGTTTAGGACAAGGCTGCTAATGGCTTACTAGTCATGATGGCTACTTCTTTTCTGTCTTCAGGATTTGCCAAAAAAAAGTCTCTGAACACCATGTGCTGGAGAAAGATCCTGTTGCCTGTAGTCCCTGCTAGAAGACTTCCTGGAAGCTTCTAGTTCACCACCAGTGAAAACATAATTTTGGACTAGAAAGGTCTTTTACTTCATACAGCAGGTTTCTTCTTCATAGTTGGAAAAACATACTATTTTGGACCACAGCTCGCATCATCCCCAGATAACCTGGATAGTGGTCACCCTGGCTGGGGGATTCTGGGAACTGTTGTTCAAAAAACATAATTTTTCAGTGGTCTGAGTTTCTTATGTGTGAATGAACAGTTTGATAATAATGTCATGAGAATTCTTGCTCTGAAATTTCATACCACAAGTTAATCTATTAAACCATATCCCCTGGGTTGTGCTTTATCTTCAGGAAATTCTTTAATGTGTCCTTCCAAATAAAGGAGCAGCGATTCTGACTTATCTTGAGTTTTTTTGACACTTGAGACAATTTTTTTACTAATTTTGGCTGCAGTTCTGCTGTTTATATATCACACAGGACTTCCAAAACATCAGTTATTCAGTGGTGGTCATTTTGTTTGAGATCTTATCTTTGCTTGAAATATGACTGTTAGAAGAAGACAGTAATTCTTCACTGCCTAGTGGTGTGGTCACTTAGCTTTCACCAAAAAAAGAAAAATTGCTTATTGCTCCATCTTCATGGCCTCCTGAAAGAGGTTGTTTGATGGAAATGACCCTAACACTCGCCCTGATCCTGCTACTGCTTGAAGAGCCAGGCATTATATTTGTTAAAGTAGTAGTGGAGAGCTGTAAAATAGGGCTGGAGAAGCTGGAGAATGAATGCAGTTTGACACCACCTGAACAGCCATGGCAGATTGGTATGAATCATGGGAGCTATAGTTTTACCTAGTCTTTAATCTTACCTGTCATAAAATCCTGGTGCTTCACCAAACTACAAATCACAGCATTCCATAGCATTGAGCTATGGCAATTAATTGTATAAATTAAATTAATTCTACAGTTTAGGTGCACCTTGGTTCTCCATGTCCTATCAGCTTCATTGAACTTGGGCACTGTTGAGGAGCCATCATAGCAGTAGTTCACCAACATGGATACCTTGGTCCTGTTCTACATTTTGGACCATAATAGATAGTGTGGAATCTACCACTGCCATTTCCTTCTGATGTCAAAGAGCAGTTGTGAGAAGGGCTTTGGCTGTTCTTCATTAGAATTGCAAAAAGCCATACTCCCTACCTCACACGCTGTGAACCTATTCTGTTCAGGACCTCCTGATGCTGATTTTTAAATAGCTCCTCCATGTCCTCCTCCAAAAAGAAAACCAAAGTACATATCTATCGCTGGTGCAGATTCGTCTTCAGGCTATTAATTCTTTGGAATTAAGTTGGATATTGCAAGCTATCTTGAATAAATGGGACAAAACAGGGATCTTTGGAAAATTTCCTTTTCTAAACTATTACTCCCAGAATCTCACAGCAAAAATTTCCGCCAGCTATGCTGGATAATGGATTTTGAATCTGGTAGTCCTCAAAATAACTTTTCCAAGATGTAGGTAAAATCAAAGCAGAGAAACAGAGAAACATGGATGTAAGAAAGAGACCTCAGCATAATCTTGCATAATCCTGAAGAGATGAGATTTTGGCATGACATTTCCCATCATTCATAATTAGCAGGTCCCACAAACCTTATTTGAATAGCTAATGATTATTCTAGCAGTGTAAAGTGTGCTTCTGTGGAGACACAAAAGAACACTTATCCTTTGCTTGCGTGGATTTATTGCACTTAATTCTGAGCATGCCTCTTTAAGAAGGGGTTTTACTCTAAGTCAATTTTTAATCACTGCACCCACTTGACTTGCTGACTTCTTGAGATGCCGAAGCAGCAGTCAGCCTGCTCTCTTCTAGAAAGGGTTGATCAGAATTTAATTAAGTGGTCTAAATATTCTATAATCTTGCCTAAGAAAGGTCTCATCATTGTTGCCAAAAGCACTTAAGCAATTAAGCTTTAGCCTGCAATGTTGTCACACTGGCAATGAGCCATCTTCAGTTACAGATACCGGGTTTTTACAAGAACAACATCAACTGGAATAATTCATACACTCCATGTGTTGTCTTTCCTCTGAATAATTGCTTTTTTGGCATGGGCCATCCTGCCACATTCTTTGAATGCCTCCTGCCACCTGCTGCCAGTTTGAAACAGGTGCAATGCGATGCTATGTAGCTCTTCTCTCATTAAGGACTTCATCACATGGTTTGTTACAAGCATCATAGGATGCTTACAGCACAACTGATGGATGGAGTCTCACATAGTCCATCACACAACACGGGCTAACTTCTGGTGGGGCTCTGTTGATGAACTGGGACCCAAATGTACTACAATGCTGTGCCCAGAACACGGAAGACTTCGCTTTGATGGGGAAGCATTGCTACTGGCAAGTGAGTGAACCTGGCAGCCACAGTGGCCAGAATCTGGTGGGATTGTCCATCAGTGGAATCAGTGGAATCAACCATAACAACAGCAGCAAACTATATTTACATCCCGCCCCATCTCCTCGTGGGGATTCAGGGGGGCTTACAACATAAAAAGGCAAATATGAATACAATAAATTAAGCAATACAAATATATAATTTAAAACAATTAGAAGGGGGTAAATCATTTGTGCATCTATGCGTAAGAACCTCTTTCATAGGTCCGAGAAGTCCTTTGAAACATGTACACAGAGGGATGCAGGTTATAATGAAGGGGAAGGAAAGGTCAGAAATTCCCACAATTCTAGCTACCACTTCTAGTGTGTTAGTGGATTTGAATCATGGGACCTCATTACATTGATGAGGTCCCCTGTGCTGATTCACCAGCCTCTGTGGCAGCGGGGCAGTGGGGCAATCCTGGTGACCTGGCTGACCCGCAGCAACTCTTCTTTATCACATATGGAGAAGTGTTGCCACACAGCTTGCCCCTGTGATAGTCCGTTGTTTCAAATGGAACAGGGGGAGCCTCCTGTGTTGATGGCACAGCATCTTAACACGCTGCCACCCCAGTTGAGCAACAGAAGTGAGGCTACGTCATGTGATGGGCAACATAGGGCTCCATCATTCAACTGGGGTGGCGGCCTCATAGGATGCTAAAATTCCATCATGTAATGAGATCAAATACCACTGAAGAAGTTTAAGTTCATTATTTAAGTAACTATTTAATAATAGACTGCACAATGCATGCAAATAATATCATATGGCTTCTGACTGGAACATTTATTTCTCCATCTTGCTGACTCTTTTTTCTCCTCTGGAGGCTCAGAGTAGATAAGAATATGTTATTGGGGGGAGAGGGGGCCGCAAAGGAGATATGCAGTAAAAGGAGGGAAGAGTAAAGGAGAACTAAACCATCTTCCTACATGTGCAATCAGCAGTATTCATATATTTCTTATGTTTCATGTTATCTCTCATCTTCTAGGACAGGAG
The DNA here is from genome assembly GCF_035594765.1 of Anolis carolinensis. Lineage (NCBI taxonomy): Eukaryota > Metazoa > Chordata > Lepidosauria > Squamata > Anolidae > Anolis > Anolis carolinensis. The sequence continues at coordinate 267,057,191 of NC_085842.1, forward strand.
GCTATAGTTCAGATTTTGGTGAACCCATACCTTTGTAAAACACATCTCAGCATACATAGGGTTGCTATACCATCCTGTTGGTTAGGCTTTACCTATTTTTCAGCCATGCCACTCAGTACCTATTCAAACTGCCATCTAGCCAAGGTCCCAAGTTTTTTTAAGTGAGCATCTATCCTTTGTATGAACAGAATTATGGGGCAAAACATGTAGTTGTCATTTTGTCCAATTACTTTGTAGGAAAGAAGTTTGTCCCTGAGTGAGCTGACCTCATTCACTTTAACTTCAAAGCTGCCCAAATGACCATAAATGATTAATCCCTGGAGTAGGAAAGTAGGAAAGAAACACCATAATGGACAGAGAAACTTCTATAAATTTAAGAGGACAAATGGAAAATAAATTCTATACTTCAAATCATGACTGTATTAAATAATGTCTGATGTTTAAATGTGATGTCTCCCATTTAATGGATCATTTATGAGGCAGGCTATGAAGACCTCTGTTCTTTTTGTTGCCTGTAGTTACAGAAGCATGTTAAACATGCTGCCACTATAGCCATTTGGAGCAGCAATTGAGCACATAATTTACATGCTTTTTGGTGCTCAGATTGTCCTAACCTGATGCTTTCACTTTGCTCTTAATGGATTTGGGAAAAAAATCCAAATCTGGGTTAAGTGGTACTTGCTGCCTTTCCTGTAAAATACCTGAGATAGCTGACACTGCTTTACATTTCAGAAATGTCCATATCTCTTGTTCTGCTCAGAAAATCAATTTCAAAGTGATCATGGATGTACTGTATTATTTTCAGCAACAATAATGTGTACATCTTACACAATAATGTGGCCTTACCTGTACTATCTGGAGCCCAAAGAGATGAGGCCACTTCTAGTTTAGTTAAGTAGTGCAAAGTGGATCCCAGTGGCAGCACACTGCCTCTTATTGCATTCAAACTTATCCACACCCTATTTAAACTCACCTTTTATATCATCAATATTTTATTTTTTGCTTGAAATTAAATTCATGGAATGTGAGACTAGTATAAATGTACATGTGAATGGACAAAAGGACAAAAGGGTACAGGGCATTTTAACTTTTTGTCTTCCCATGCAGTTAGGGTTACAATACTCTGGTGCCCTTTGCTTGAAAGTTTGTTCCATTTGTGATCCATCACAGCAAATGGATTCATTTTGGGAAATACAAATGACAGACATAGTGGGATGTCCTGGCCCACGTTGCGGCTAGGCTGTCCAGGTCTGGTCATGAGCTAAGACCCCTAGGGCCTGGCCCCACTTGCAGGCTGCTTTGGAACAGCTACTATACATTATTTTCAAAGCACAGTTCAGAAAACTTTCTCTGGTTCGTTTACCAGTTCCATGTGTTCCTAAAAGCAGAGCTGGGGTTGCATTTTTAATAGAGCTTGCAGTTTTCAGCAACAGAAATATTTACTCGTTTGGTAGGGTTAGGCTGCATTACAACATATCCTCAGCATAGTGTAAGTCTACACGTAGATATATGCTTCCTAGCACTATGCAATCACCATGCAGAATAGCATCAATGTAAACGCATGTTGATGAATGAGTGACATTGTGAAATGCAGAAGTGAAATGGCCAATGAAAATTGCTGTGTTGTGCAGCCACTTCCACCACTGTCTGCAGAATATGTCTGCTGTGCTATGATGACTAATTTGCCTCAATGTGTAGTACGACTTATGTATGTGTATGTCACTAACACGATGCCAACCTTTGTGTTTTATTTAATTGCAACGTGGTCTGTTTTTTTTTGCTTGTCACTTTTGTTCAAGTTTGATATGTTTTCTTCTTTTATTACTTTTATTTCTACTTTGCCTTCAGCACTTTTTGAACAGAGGGAAGATCTAATACTAGCTAAAGCAGATACCAATTACAGTCTAGAACAGGGCTTCTTAAACTGTGGGTCCTGGCTCTGAATAGGGTCCCTTAGCTCGATATTGGGGTCATGAAAAAATTGCAAACAGTGAAGTTTTTTGGACATCACTAGAGGCTGTTTTAGACATTTACAGGAATTCATTGTGCAGTGTTTACAGTGGAAGAAACTTCAGGTATAATTCATAAAATGGAAAATCAACCTGTTTACCAAGCTTTGAAACTGCTGATTTGTTATGAGTAGTTTGGTTTTTATACCTCTTTTATATACGTATATACCCCGAGTCATGTAAAGATTTCTTTGCCAAAAGGGGTCACAAGTGGAAAGTTTAAGAAGTCTTGGTCTGGAGAATCATGCTTTCCCCACCCATTTTCCAGGTTTTGAAGCTTGATGGTACTGAATAAGTTAAAAGGAGTCTTTAATATGTTTTTTCAATCTTCTTTGCAGAGAGAAGAGACAGTAGTTCCAGTAGCACTAATGTACCTCACTGTCTTTATAGGAATATAAAGATAATAGCCTTTAAATGCTGACATTATTCATGGCTTTATTTTAATCTAGACAGATAGTCAAAATAAAATTCCACAATCATCTGCTATAATTTCTTAGTGATTAATATGCCTGGCCTAAAAGCCAGTCCATTTCAAAAACACCTACCATAATAATTTATTAGAAGTTGGAAGAATGTTCACATATGAGTATTGTACAAGCTGTAACTTCTGTATTTGCAGCGAATCTAGAAGGAGGCAATATTATATTTGAAGACAAATTGTCAGAGACAGAACGCCACCAGATAAGATTCAACACAGTTTATTAAAGATACAGAACCAAAAATGCCCGTAAAAGACAAAGGGCTAGGCACACATTGGCCTTCAAAGTGAAAAGACACTAAAAAACGTTCAAAAGATAAACCAGATTAAACTGGAGTTTAATCCGGGTTAAACCAAAAATGCTTACTTCAGCCTGGCACTTTAAACAAACAAAAGCTGGTAAACAAAGGTTCAAAGAAACACAAATAACTGGCAGCAGATACTTCTCTGCTACCAAGAGCTTTGATTGAGTAACTAAGAAGTTACTCCTCCGAGCAGCAAACAAACTCCGGGTTCAAACACATCAATCAGGGCAGCAGCGGTCAGCGAGGTCTCAATCCGGTCCGAAGGTCGAAAGCCAGGTACAGATGTCTTTAGTTCACCAGTTCCAACGATAGCCACAGGAAGGATAGTCCGAGGTCGTAGTCAGTCAGTCAGTCAGTCAGTCAGTCAGCCAGTCAGTCCAGAGTAGGCAATTAATGTTCGTCAAAAAGACGACGGAGGTCCAAGGTATTAAGATTAAACACAGGTTGCACAACAAAAGCCCACACAATTCCTCCCGCCGCCTATGCCCAGTGTCCTTGGTAACTTACGTATTCAGCAAACGAATCACACCCGTCTTCAGGAATTTCCCAACAAGAGCCCAAGCGTTTGTCCAGATTACCTTGCCCAACGGAATTAGCCCTGGATTCTAAACCCCATTTTATGCCAGTTCACAACTCCTCATCGCTGTCAGCTGTTACCCTAATTCCAGGTGCCTCATCATCATCCTCCTCATCAGAGCTGAAACACCTTTGACTACGCCCCACAGCATCCCCAGCTGTGGATCCTGTTCCATCCCTCCAGCTTGTCCATGGGTCTAATCCTGAAGGCCCCCAATCGCCTTCCATACTATTGTTGCCGGTGGCACCCAAATCCTCCCTCACACGAGTCCATTCCATGTCATCCTCCTCTGAGCTAACTATCTCTTCCTCCATTCTCTCGGTAAAACCCTCAAAGGAGTCCTCGTCAGATGGTTCTGCAAATAAGTCCCGCAGCCGCTTCCTTTCTCGCTCCTCAAGAGAGTCTGACTCCCGAGGAGTCTTACGACCACGTCTCCCAGAATCGGAGCCATAAGGCTCAACCATAACACAAATTCTAACAGAACTCACACATTTGCTGGATGAGACTTCAGGTCTATGTACATACCTATGCATCGAGTTCAGCGTGAATTTATTTCAAGTTAGTATATATTAGGATTCTGACAATATGTATAAATCCTATTGTTAGTTCCAAATAGCAAAAAACCCAATAAATCAGGCAGATGTGGATACATTACTCAACAAATAATATCATGCATCTAGTCTAGCTGGAATTAACTAATAGGATTCAGGCCTTAGTCTAATATTATGTTATTAAATGCTGAAGGCACAATTCTTGGACCAATAGTTCTAATTTCCATTGAAGTTTCAGAGGGTGGAAATGGTCTTAGCCATAAAGACTGACAAACAGATAATACATTTGTAGGCCCAATGACTTTTTCTGATATATTTCCAAGCTACTTGTAATCCTATAAGAGTATTATTCAACCCTTTTGTTGGAACTGTCAGATCCAGCAAATGTGTTTTCCATTCTTATATTCCATACATTTTACAAGTGTATGATTATGGTGTAAATTCCAAAGTTGAGTCCTGGCACTGAAAACCAGTCCCAAGTTTGAAACTCCAGTTTCCAATTGTCTCCATAAAAGTTATCTCCTTGAAAAACCTTTTAAGGCAAGTTTTATATATTGATGAATAGGGTTTTTCCCACCTGGCTAATGCGGAGAAATGCACGAATTGTCCACTTTCTCCTTCCTGCCCCCATCCCTAGTTCCCAGTTAGATGTAAAATGTGGCATAACAAACACATTCAGGAGCCATATATCTGGCATTTAATACATTGGCCTGGAAGTTGGACTGCTGGCATGAGATATATCAGAATGAGGAGGAAACACTATGTGCTTAAGAATGGGGATCCATCTAGAGGTCATTCATTTGAGATATTCTTCAAGTGCTATCCATTTAAGGTAGGCGACCACATCGCAATGCATAATTTAATATGAAGGGTAATAGAAACCTGAGCATGTATTTTTAAGTCAGTGTTTAGACTAGAAGAACGCTGGAAAATAGGATGAATAAGGATGAGAGGATGTTCTCACTTCATATTTAGAAAGGTGATTTCAGTTAATAGAAAAGTAATACATGTGGATCTCTTGTGAATCCCAAGCAAAAGGTATGACTAAAATGTAAAGCTTCCTCACTTGTTGAATATTCAAAGTTCCTGCTTAATCCTCCAGTCTTGTGCTATTAACAGTTCCAGTGGAAATTATGCCTTGCTTTGCAGTTAGCTTGAGTGAATATATTAACTCTATAGTTTTTGATGGATGGTACCACAATTATCAAGTACATATAGTCCAGCAGTAAGGACCTGTAAATAAGACTGCCAAGCAAGAAGGTGCTTTTGATGTCATGAGGTGGGACGTGAAATTGTTGGTAGCAAGGCCAGAACTCTTTCTGGATCCCCTGATTGTGTCAAATGGGCATGAAGACAGAGACTTCAAGTAAAAACTAGATAACCGTGTGCAATATCTATTCATTGCTGGAAGCAGGAAGGAAAGCATGTAGCTGCAGCAAATGCTTATTCCTTCCATGTTTCATATCCTACATGGCCTTACCTGAAGCACACATGACACATGGGGAGGTTGTCCACACCCTACACTGCTGCTGGGGCTTGTGGAAGGCTTTTAACTGATTAGAAGTTGTTGGGTTCCTTTTTTACAAACCTTAGATAGAATTGTGGAATTGTTTTCTAAAAAAATATATTACAGCACAGTTGAACTGCAAGATGGCAGAATTAGGAGGCTGAGCAGAAGTATGCCTCCAGGACCACAGATTCTCAAATTGGTGCCGTTCTGCTAATCCAGAGAGGTGCGCTAGTGAGGATGATCATCCCAGTATGTTGCTGTTATTCATGATCACACAACTGTCACAGAATAGTGGCTTTGTGTGATAAAGTCCAACTCACCACTAACCTCCAGAAGAAGACCCCCCCCCCCCACTCAGACTTATGATGTCAAGACAACTTAACTGTTAACTGAAACCAGACTGGCATTATGTTTCATGTCACTTTTTCTTTGAGGTGCCCAGTTCTGTTTTCACATTCAGGACATTGTTAAATAAATTGTTCCTGGATATCCATTTTCCTGTTCAAAAGTATTATAAATGGAAGTGTCTTCACAGTATGTATTCCTGATACTCAGATTGTATTGAAAGTGAAAGGAGAAAGTCAATAGAGAGCTGCAATTACATTTACAGACATCAATAACCTAGCAATTTTTCTTATTGTCCTGTCACCAAAAAATATCTGAATGAAAACGAAGAAAAATCTTTAAAACCCTTATCAAACTTTAGGCCCCTTCTACACTGCCATATAAAATCCACATTATCTGCTTTGAACTGGACTATATGGCATTGTAGACTCAGATAATCCAGTTCAAAGCAGATAATGTGGATTATCTGTCTTAACATTCTGGATTATATGGCAGTGTAGAAGGGCCCTTAGAGAAATTGGGTAAAACCAACAGCAGATCTGAGATTGCAAAAAATATATATCTGGAAATTATTTTAAGTGTGAAGTAAGGAAGGAACTGGCAAAACCACCTTTGAGTACTCCTTGCCTAAGAAAAGCCTTTGAAATCCATGGGTCACCATAAAATTGATAGGTGAAATGAAGGCACATACACAGCTGTACAACTTGTCAAAGGCATTGAAACAGAGGTTGCAATTATGTACTTCACAGATTAAATTGTTGTTGCTGTGACTGTGTGTCTTCAAGTAGTTTTTGACTTATGACAACTCTATCAAAGGTTTTTCTTCACAAGATTGATTCAGAGGAACTTTGCCTTTGTCTTCCTCTGAGGCTGAGAGTATGTGACTTCCCCAGGGTCACCCAGTGGATTAATCACCCAATAGATTAATCTGTGGATTAATTTTTTTGGCTTTGTCTCAATTGGGTTTCTAAAAGTCGGAACTGGATGTGCATTTGGACACAACTATTCCTGAAAAATGCCTTGTACATACTGCTGGGAAAAAGAGAGAAACTATTCAACCAGAAAAAAAGCTGAAAGGAGGGAGAGGTATGATTAAAATGTGTATATATTAATGAATATTTAGAATAACCCCATAATGTAAAGTAAGGCAGCCATTTGCCACTGATACAAGTTGTAATTTTTTTCATCTTCTTTATTCTGTTTGAAGTGGAACCTGAATAATGTTCTAATTTTACAGATTGATAATTGATGGATTGGTAGAAAGAGAGAGTAGTTTAACACAACAGAAGAAGGCTATGGAAGTGATGTGAGTGAAACTACAATTTTGCCCTGAGGGCCCAGTTGCAAAAGAAGGTGAAGCATAAAGACAGAAATCCTACTCACAATAAGATTTGTGTTTTGGCATACCTGAATCTCATGAGCAGATTTTGTGTGTGTGTGTGTGTGTGTGTGTGTGTGTGTGTGTGTGAAGGTTTGGAAGTACCTCTCAGCCTACACATTATAGTTATCAGCAGAGAATTTCAACAGAATGATGAATGGATGTGAAGCTTTGTTCTGTCTTTCCAACATGGGTGACTGATTATGGAAACTATTGCCAGGAAATGATTTCCATGCTCTGAAGGGCAAAGAAGCCCCTTTCCTTTAAATGTCATTCCAAAAATAAAGGCAGAGGTTTGGTTTATTTCAAATTCATTGCATCCAAGCAATTATCTTGGTTCCCACAGGATATCTGTTTTTATCTGGTTGAGACCAGCTTACAATACAATAAGTAACTGGTTACAGTTATAATTCTGCCACCTCAAGTATTTAATTAGTATTATGGTTACCATTTTTTTAAATGAAACTAAATGTAAACTCCATGTATCAGCAATACTTTTATTAGGACCGCCTTCAATTCCACAGGTATGCAAGCAATAGAGTTGGCAGAACTCTTTATTGGACTTGGTTGTTGTTGTGTCTTCAAGATATTTCTGACTCATGGAAATCCTAAGGTGAACTGGTCAAAGGGTTTTCTGGGACTGAAAGGGTATGACTTGCTCAGAGTCACCCATTGGGTTTTCATAGCTGAGCAAGTATTCAAATCCTGGTCTACAGACTTGTAGTCCAACACCCAAATTAGTATGCCACACTGGTTCTCTATTTATTGGATTAGATGAATAAGAAAACAGGGAAAGGGGAGAAGCATGGAAATCTGAAAATGTGGTTAGCCATTCTAGGTGGGCAAACTGTGGTCCAGGGTCATTTGTGAGCCCAAGGCTGTTTTTGTAGTCCTTGGTTCCTTTGGTGTCCTTGGGTCCTCCAGACTCTGGGTCTAGCAAAGAAGGGAGTAAATTATCTCTAAAGCCTTTAGAAAGAGCAATTAATCTTTCAAATAGGTTCCAGCCTCCCTTGCTGAATCCATTTGTTAATGTTAAATTAATATTTTTGAAAATCAGAAATTGACATTTGGTCATTCTGGTAGCTTGGGGGCATTTTTGGCAGCCCCCAGGGGTCCTAGACCAGGCATTAACCATCATATCTGCCAGTGTTCTCCTTCTCTGCTTCAACATGTGAAGTCTGTGGTTAAACCCAAAAAAGAGAAAGCATGCCTTGCGCATTGCTAGGAGGTTTGCAAGCATCATGGGGGCAATTCCTTCTGGGTGAAAACAAAATAGGGCCTGTGCATATGCAGAAATCCATGGCAGGTATCAGCTCAGAGGCATCCACTGGTTACTTCAAATAACATATGCTTAAATACTTTTTTAAAATTAAGTAATTTTATGTAGTAATTTATCAAGAATGGCAATTACCTTTCTAATTAGTTATGGTTTGGATGGAATATATACATTCTTAGAATGAATGAAAGGAAGTAATTATTTGTCATTTTTTACTTCCATGTCCTGACTGAAATTCATTTTAGCTAGGGGACATTTTAGGTTCTGATTGCAACATTTTAGGTTCTATTCCATCTGACTTTGTCAATGGAGAATCACTCCATGACACGGGATGTACATGACATCTCACTTCACACAGTCTAAGGCAGGATCACAGCCATAGTGGTTTGTGTAGAAAATGGTTTTATGTAGCACACAATTCATTTTGTGCCAATGGTACTTTAGTAGAAACATTTTTTCACAAAAAGTCCCCAAATGTGTAAAATAATAATGCATAAAAATTCCCTGAGTATGGAGAAAATCTTTTATGGCCATCATTCTTGTCTGCAGGAATGAAACAAGAAATGATTTACACCTTTGTTCTCAATATATGCCAATATATTCTCATTTATATCTCTTGAGAAGAGAGACATTTTAAATAAGCTATTCACTGAGGCTGCTATAACTGGTGGATTTAAGGTAAAGTCAAATGAGGGCTTGAAAGCGATGGGATTACACTACGCAACTGTGATTGATCGGTTATCCAGGCTGGCCCTCACTTCCATCCCTTGGGCTCCTATTGCTCACCTTGTTCTTTCATCCTCATGATTCTTCTCTGGATCTAGTACACAGGGTTCAAGTGACTTCTATAGTAAACAAGTGGCTGTGTTTGTCATTGTGTTCAGTGAGGTACAACATGATCCATTATAAGTTACCATAGTGGCACATTCTTAAAGAGAAAAGCTTTCTAGGGAATATTCTAGCCTCCCCAATGTGTCTCTGATGATAGTCATTCATTCAATAGGGTTTGCTATTATCTATGGTTTTCTGTTTCCACAGGACATTCGGGAATGTATCTCCATGGATATGGGGGCCATACTGTATAAGAATGGGTTAAAACATGACCTCTCTGAACTCCTTGCAAATTCCAAGTTCCTCAAAACCTACCTTTTCCATTTCTTTAACAAACAAGAATCCAAGTTATAGCCTGTAACCAGAGTTGCCCTCTTCTGTCTTCACAGCAGACCTCAACTGCAATGTGGAATCTGGGGTTTATAGTTTGGTGAGATGTTTTGCATTCTCAGCCAGAGACCTATAATACTTTAGCTAAGAACAGATCTCAGGACTCCATAAAATGAAGTCATGAAACTGGTATTAAAGGGCTATAACTGAGAAGCGTGGAAAAAAAACAGGTCTTGCTGCTTGTGAGGATTATCTACACATTGCCTTGTATTCTATTCCTTTCTGTTCTTGCATGGGAATCTATCCTCACCATGTTTATTGTGCATATAATTTGGTTAAAATGAACCATAAATATGTGTTTTAATCCAGTATTAGCTCTGAACCAAACTGCATACATTTTTTTCGTTCCTTGGGAAAATAGTAATACAAGTTTATCTTCTCACAATGGTAATTTATCTACAAACGCTTTATGTCACTGAGATAAAAATGTTAGAATATTAAGCAGTATTTTAGTTGTTTCATATTTGCAAATGTTATGCCTTCTTCTGAAAATATCACAATTTTTCATATGTGTAGCATGAGTTTTGTTATAAGTGAATTATCTTTTTAAAACATCAGTTTGTAGACAAGCAGTGTTAGTTATGAACAGCTCATGAGTGTTAACTGCTTACTCTGAGCTGCTCTCCAAACTGCCAGAAATATGAATACTGCTGTTTCATAATCCTTTGAAGAAATGATTTGTCATCAGGCTTTTATCAGATTCTGAGTATTGTGTTTACTGCAGTTTCATTGTAAAAGTGAGCCATATTGCAAGGTTTGGCTCAGGATAGCAGAGTTCAGGCCCAAAGATAATTACAGGCTTATCTTGAGCAATGCAGCAAGTAATTGAACTGCAAAAATGATTTAAGACCAAATCTGGATATCCTTCTCTCTCTTCCTTTCATCTCCCTAGGAGACACAATCCTGACTTCCACAATATAAAAACAAACATTTGGGGTAGTTGTATTGAATCAAACAAAAACAAGAATACACATTTGGCAGAGCAAGGTTGAGTATAAGAATGCATCATTTGAAATCCTAAACCCACAGGTGCCAATTCACATTTGGTAGTATTGCCATTCACACTGAATACTTTTGGCATTGTAATTCCACTTTAACTACCATAGCAGCATACTGTGGAATCCTGAGATCAATACTTTAGGGATGAAAGTTTAGAATATATAGCCAGAGATTGCCAGTGCCTCACCAAAAATACTAGACCAAGAATTCAACAGGATACATACATGATAAAAGTGGAATTATAGTGCTGAAACAATGTAGTGTGAAAGGGCATCAAATGAAATATGGGGAGGTCAGAATCAGAGTCCCTGTCACAATTTTTGCTTATGTTCCTATACCAGGGGTTCTCAAACTTTTTAAACAGAGGGCCAGTTCACGGTCCCTCAGACTATTGAGGGGCTAGACTATAGTGTGAAAAAAAAATGAATGAATTTTTATGCACACTACACATATCTTATTTGTAGTGCAAAAAAGAAAAGAAAAGAAAGAACAATACAATATTTAAAATAGAGGACAATTTTAACCAAACATAAACGTATCAGTATTTCAAAGAGAAGTGTGGGTCTGCTTTTGGCCGATGTGATAGTCAAGTTAATTAGGGTTGCCATTATTGTATACCTTCAAGTTGTTTCAAAACTAGGGTAACTCTAAGGTAAAGTTTAGAGCGGGGGCCTGGTAAATGCCATTAGAGGGCCACATGTGTTCCATGGACCTTAGTTTGGGGACCCCTGTCCTAGGCACTTAATTTGATCGTATCTGAAAAAAGTTGTTTCTTAAAATTTATAATATTGACCTAGTTTTTTTTAGTTAGTCTCTAAGGTGCTACAACATCCCATCGCATAATTCTTCCAGACTAACATAGCAATGTCTTTGAATTTTATTACCCTGTTTCCCCGAAAATAAGACATCCCCGAAAAATAAGACCTAGTAGAAGTTTTGCTGAATTGCTAAATATAAGGCCTCCCCCGAAAGTAAGACCTAGCAAAGTTTTTGTTTGGAAGCATGCCCAGCGCCTGCCAAACAGAACACCAGAGCATGGAAATAATGGTAGTAACAAGAAATTCTTTATAGGATTCACAGTTTGTCTGGTTTTGCTGGTTTATGATGACAACTACTGTACAGTATATAATAAATGTTCATGTTTTTGTTTAACGATAAATGTGAATTCTTCTTCATGGAAAAATAAGACATCCCCTGAAAATAAGACCTAGAGCATCTTTGGGAGCAAAAATTAATATAAGACACTGTCTTATTTTCGGGGAAACACGGTATATACATACAACTATTTCCGATATGGGCAAACCCAGGCCCGGGGGCCAAATGCAGCCCCTTGGGCTCTTTCCTCAGGCCCTCCTCTCTCTCACCATCCTATCTTTCCTTTCTTCTCTCTTTCCTTCCCTCCCTCCCTCCCTTCTTTATTTCCTGCTTTCTCCCTCCCTCCTTCCTTTCCTTCCACCCTTTCATTCTTCCTTTCTTTCTTCCTTCCATTGGCTTTTCTGCAGAGGCTGTCCATAGGGAGTGCTTTGATTGTTCCTTCCTGCATGGCAGGGGTTTGGACTGGATGTCCCTTGGGCAGGGGTCCCCAAACTAAGGCCCGGGGGCCGGATGCAGCCCTCCGAGGTCATTTACCTGGCCCCCGCCCTCAGTTTTATAATATAATATATTGTATATACATATAATATTGATAATAATATTATAATGTAATACAATATAACACTAATAATACCATATAATAATATTAATTATATATTCTATATTACATATAATATTACTAATAATATTACGGCATAGTGGTATAGTTCAATATAATAATATATAATGCTAATATTGTGCTATGCTAATAATATAATATATTGTATGTACATATAATTTGTAAGCCACTCTGAGTCCCCTTTGGGGTGACAAGGATGTGATACAAATGTAGTAAATAAATGCAGTAAATAATAAATAAATAAATAAATTTTAGACTTAGGCTCGCCCAAAGTCTGAAATGACTTGAAGGCACACAACAACAACAACAACAACAACAACAACAACAACAACCCTAATTAACATGACTATCTCATTGGCCAGAAGCAGGACCACACTACCCATTGAAATCCTGATAAATGTATGTTGGTTAAAATTGTTTTTATTTTTAAATATTGTATTGTTCTTTCATTGTTGTTGTTCTTGTTGTTGTTGTTGTTGTTTTTGCACTACAAATAAGACATATGCAGTGTGCATCGGAATTTGTTTGTATTTTTTTTTTCAAATGATAATCTGGCCCCTCAACAGTCTGAAGGATTGTGGACCGGCCCTCGGCTTAAAAAGTTTGAGGACCTCTGCCCTTGGGGGTCTCTTCCAATTCTAGGAGTATATCAGAGTAGTTAATGCGGGGTCTAATTGATACACTTTTTCTTTCCTATCCACTATCTCATTCCTACCAAGGCCAACCTTTTTGGGATCCAAACATTTCCTGTCTTTCCTTCACTTTCTGCCTCTGAAAGAGAAGAGAAAGGGGAGATATCCTTTCTTCAGCTGCCACTCAGCTTTCTCCCCCACCACCATCTCAGATGTACCCTTTTACCTACACCCCTCTTTTGTGTAAAGGATGAGCCTTCAAGGGGAAAGGTGTGTGTGTATTGGTGTGTTGTGGAGAGAAAGAAAGAGAGTGAAAGTGAAAGGTGAATGTGACAGGAAGGAAAAGGTCTCTTCCTCTCTGGGCATCCAGTCCTCCTGGCAGGGAGGGGACTTGGGGAGAACCTACTCCCTCCTGGCCTGCCCACCCCACTCTGGCCAGGAAGGTTTGCCCATGCTTAAACTATTTAAATGGCTGCTAGGGCTGACAAAAGATGGATGTTTCTGGGTTCAAACTTACCCCCTTTGCAAGATACGAGCAGCATTTTACTTATCCCTCAGAGAAAATAAAGAGACAGAGAGAGCTTGATTTCAAAATAACTAATCTGTTTATAACTCAAAGCCAGTTTTTACAATAGCTAGACCTCAGTTTATAATACTATAAATCTTTGTGAGTTCTAGAAGTCCCCTAGACTTTTATTAAATAAGTTTTGTAGTTATCAGAATTATATATCTGCGTATCCTCAAACTAGGGGCCCCTGGTGGCACAGTGCGTTAAAGAGCTGAGCTGCTGAACTTGCGGACCAAAAGGTGCCAGGTTCAAATCCTGGGAGTGGAATGAGCGCCCGCTGTTAGCCCCAGCTCCTGCCAACATGCAAGACAAAAACATGCAAATGTGAGTAGATCAATAGGTACCGCTTCGGTGGGAAGGTAACGGCGCTCCATGCAGTTATGCCAGCCACATGACCTTGGAGGTGTTTACGGACAACGCCGGCTCTTCGGCTTAGAAATGGAGATGAACACCAACCCCCAGAGTCGGTCACGACTGGACTTAACATCAGGGGAAAACCTTTACCTTTTATCCCCAAACTGGGAGAGATATTCCCATTTAATTTATATTTATCATTTACTGTAATTGAAATGCTACACAATTTTCCTGCAATTCATTTCTTTATGTAATAAATACTGTATTTGTTTAATGCTAATAAATATTGCATTTGTTTACAGTAATTAATGCACCAGAGTTTATTAATTGGTTCTCTGTCAGGATATATTCAGGCTGATGGTCTTATTAATGTTAATGAAACAGCCAGATGGTATTTAGAATCAGTGGTAGTTTGGGACAGAAGGAAAGTCAGAAGTACTGTAGAGTGTGACTACAGACACACTAATATTTCAAGGCAGGTGGGGAAAAGGCTTCTACATTAATTACAGCACTAAAAGGTTTTATAAACCAGTGCTTTATTTCTGGAAATTCTGTACTGTAGCTTTAAATACATGATCTGGGGTGACCTTATGTTGTTTTAGAAATTTGCCTATGTGTTGGCTCTTCATTCGACAATTGATTCAATTGATTCACATTAGTTTTCAAAAACTGATTGATTCATTGATATACTGGTTTGTTCTCAAAGTGAGTAAACTGGGTCTAACGAACAGCATTTAGACCACACTGCCTAGTTCTCCAAATTGCTGTTGCCTTCTGTAACTTATGTTAAGTGTTAACTGTTGCAAAACACTGTTCCCAGTAGTAACAGACAAAATCTACTTAGTACAGTTTGCAACCAGTTTGGTAATTCTGTGATTTTTTTTTTTTTGGATGAGACTTCTTTTTGGACTTGGTACATGTCTGTTAATCTCTGGGTTTGGCGCGTGTTGACTAAGGTTTCCACTTTTGAAGTCAAGCTAAAAATAATTTTAATTAAGTATGAATAATAAGAATCATTTCTCAGTTCCCATCACACATTATCATATTTCCCCCTGAAAGCTAAAGTTCTACCAATCCTTCTGAGAAGTCTGTCTACACTCCAGAACTGGTCATGGTGAAAAACTGCTTCTCCCACAAACATAAACAAATCAAGAAACATATATATCTGCATGGAAAATAACACTCATGAAATAATTACATAAGGATAGCCCTTTCTCTTCACTTTTTGCTTGGATAGTTCCAAAGTTCACATCAGTCAGTGAGAGTTTGTAACACTAAGGACTTCTCTGTATGTGCTTTCAGAACAGTTGACTGGCTGTCCTGTCCTTTGAAACACGAACTAAACACACCTTCCAAAGAGATCACATAATGTTCCAGGTGGGAGAATAACATCTGAGATCAATTTGTATTACAACTATGTCCAAATTTGAAGTGTGAAAATGAATATCAATCAGGCCATTATGAACATTAGTGTCATGACTAGTTCCATGTTTTTTTTAAAAGCTAACTTTGTTGTGTTCCTGGAGCTTCCATTCTGCTACTACAGTATGACCTCCTTATCTGCGAGACTGGTACTTGCAATTTCATTTACCTATTTTTGACAAATCACGCCCTCTCTAGGCATTATCTATACTCTCCATCATAAGCCTATAGTATTCCAGGATCAGAAGTCTTTCATTTCAGTAGGTTTCACTATTATCAATGGTTTCACATATCCAAGCAAAATGCAGGAACTTATTCCATTTGGATACAAGTATCTATATATATAAAAGAGTGATGGCATCAGGGCAGCGGACAAAACAACAAAACTACAGGCCCCCCAACCTCAAAATTTGACAACACAACCCATTGTGGCCGGGCTGTGGCGCAGCTGTTGAGCAGCTGCCTTAAATCACTCTGACCATGAGGTCATGAGTTCGAGGCCAGCCCGTGGCGGGGTGAGCACCCGTCAATTAAAAATAAAAAATAGCCCCTGCTCGTTGCTGACCTAGCAACCCGAAAGATAGTTGCATCTATCAAGTAGGAGATAAGGTACCACTAAAGTGGGGAGGCAAGATTAACTAATTTACGACCTGGAATGAGGAAGTGCCGTCAGTGTGGATGATGAAGCAGCTGCTCCCCCTTGTGGCCAGAATCGAACATCCCCTCAGAAGAACGTTAACTTGCCTCTGCGTCTGTCTCTCAGTCTCTGTTTGATGTGTTTATGGGCATTGAATGTTTGCCCTATGTGTGTTATAATGTGATCCGCCCTGAGTCCCCTTCGGGGTGAGAAGGGCGGAATATAAATACTGTAAATAAATAAAATAAATAAATTATCCACGGCTCTAGGTTGATACAACAAAAAGAAAAGAAAAATAAAGTCCTAATTAGAGAGAGAGGAATAATTGCTTTTATCCAATTGCTGCCAGTTAGAAGGCTAAGCTCCTCCAACTTGGTCTCCTAGCATCCTACTCAGCCCAGGGGACAGGCACAGTTAGGCCTCACTTAGGCCTCTTCCACAGATTATCTAATTTGCACTGGATTATTTGGCAGTGTAGACTCCATTTAGAATCTTATATTATCTGCTTGGCACTGGATTATCTTGACTCCACACTGCCATATAATCCACTTCAGTGTGCATTTTATACAGCTGTGAAGAAGGGGCCTCATATAATCCAGTTCTAAACAGAGATTATAAATATACAGTAGAGTCTCACTTATCCAACATAAACAGGCCGGCAGAATGTTGGATAAGTGAATATGTTGGATAATAAGAACGGATTCAGGAAAAGCTGATTAAACATCAAATTAGGTAGTGATTATACAAATTAAGCACCAAACATGTTATACAACAAATTTGACAGAAAAAGTAGTTCAATGCTAAGTAATGCTATGTTGTAATTACTGTATTTACAAATTTACCACCAAAATATCACAATGAATTTAAAACATTGACTACAAAAACATTGACTACTAAAAGGCAGACTGCGCTGGATAATCCAGAACACTGGATAAGCGAATGTTGGATAAGTGAGATTCTACTGGATTACTGCGGTAATCCAGTCCAACTCAATTTTGCCATGGAGGACACAATCCAAGCACACCCAACAGATGGCCACCCAGCCTCTCAATAATAATAATAATAATAATAATAATAATAATAATAATAATAATAATTCCATTTATAATGGACTTAATGTAAGGTAAAACCTTTACCCTTTACCTTAACTACCACCAATTCCTCAATACTTTATTTCCCATACCACCATACTTCGCCACAGCGACGCGTGGCCGGGCACAGCTAGTCATACTATATATGCCTTGACTACCAGAGATGAAAAGATCTATCAGCTTCACTTCCACCCACATTTTTTAAAACTCTAGTTCTTTCTATCCTAAATATAAAGAAATTTGGAAGTTTGAGTATTTTTTTCAAAAACAAACAATATTCATTAAGTAATGCTATAGAAAGCACAAAGAAGATTCTATTACCTACCCACCATATGGCTGTTAAAGAGAGGCCTCTCAGGGCCCTTCTACACAGGCAAAAAATCCAAGAAGAATTGAGATTTTAAATCCAGCTTCCTCTCGGTATAGAGACCAAACAGCTGGCCCAAATCCCAGGATTTTGCAGGGTGGAGGAAATGATCCAAGATCAACACAGGTGGACAACGGCACTGTTGGCCTCTTCTTCCCTTCCCCCATTTCCCTCTCAACTTACCAGAGGAAAGCTCCATTTCAAGACTGCAGTCTTCCTCCCTCTCTCCTCCCTTAACCTGATTCCTCCTGATTTCTCCCACGTTTTGGCTAAACATCATTTAACCACACAGACATCCTTTTAACACGATTTAACCTGGGTCATAATGCATGTGTAGAAGGACCCACCGAAAACTAAGATGGAAATTCTAATTCAACATGACAAACAAGGCTGAATACAGTAGGCTCTTGCCTATGGGGTTTGTTTCCAAAAAAAACACCTCCTCCCCCAAATCTGTTATATACCTTCAACAGAGTTGTGGGCTAGTATGATGTAATGGTTTAAATGCTGGATTCTGGAAACCAGGGTTCAAATTCCTGCTTGACCATAGAAAGCCATTGGGTCACCTAGGGCGAGTAATACACTCATTAGTAATACACTAATACATTCAGAGGAATACAGGAGCAATCCCACTCGGAATAAATCTTGCCAAGAAACCTCTATGACAGGTTCGCTATAGTCACATAAGTTGGAAACTATTCCAAGGCACATAATAACAGCAAATGGAGCTAATGTAAATCAGGAAGTGCCTATATTTCAATGAATTTTGTTTGACTGGTAATGCCTTTCTTTGGGTTTTAGTTTGGATGGAAATGGATGCAAATTAGCCACTCTGAGTCCCCTCGGGGAGAAGGCGGGGCATAAATGCATGTAATAAATGTAATAAATAAATAAATGCATCTCTTTTTTTTCTTTCACATCCTTGTATCCAGAGCCTCAACAGAAAATGCTCCCCTCAGCAACTGTTTCTGCTTCCTTTAATTATTGAGAGGTATTAGGTATGCCTATGGCTGGATCATGGGAGATTACAGAAAATTAAATGCAACAATTTTAATGGGTTCAGGACATGTATTCTGATATATCCTATTTATTTCAGTGTTGCTTGTATAACAAAGGTTCTTGGTGAATTGTTCCAGTTATATCTTTCTCCTTCAAGTGTCCATAATAGGAGTAAAGTATTTATAATGAGTATATACTTAGAGTGAATGGTTATTAATAACTGTAATGTCTACACTCTGGATATTTCCAGTTCAGTAAGTGCAAAGAAGGACTTTGTGTAATCTCTGCTCAGAAAATGACCTTTTGGAGTGATATATTGGAATGTCCAATTCCTCAAACCAGTGTTATGCCTTTCGTATCACAGTAGTTTGACATTATATGTCATTTAATACATATTAAACAGCTCATCTTAAATGACTCATTTCCTGCTTATGGGATGAATCATTTAAAGTGCTTTGGGTTCTCCTGCCATGCTGATGTAATTATGCAGTATGCTCCTCTTCTAATTATTCTTTTGGGACATGTCCAAAAAAATCTTGGAATTTATGCAAAACATATAACTCCTTTTTCACTGCAGAAGCTGTGATCTGGATCTCTACAATGGCTGCATGGTAGTCTTTGCACAGATCTCAGAGGGACAGGTCAGGAGCAACAATCTATTCCACGAATATGTTTTTATGACAAGACAGAGGAAATCAAGGTTGGGTTGTATCTACTGAACTCCATCAAAAGATATATTTTACTGTATATTAAACCTCTCATATATCTTGTTAATAAATCTTCCTGCTCATTGAGTTTGCCATACAATACAGTTACAATTCTTCAACAATACAGCTCTGAGTATTGACTTAATAGTATTAGCCATGTTCAGAGTGATTCTATATGTGTATGCTGAAAATAAATGACATACGAAGGCTCTTAAGCTTAGGTGGATGGGTTTAGGATTGAAGCCTATTTGATATCTATTTTGTCTTCTGCTTCCACAAGTGGGGTATCAGAGGTGGCATTATTTTTGTTGAAATTATACTGGATTAGGTCCCAACTGAAAACAAATCTTAGATGATAATGAACTATATACCATAAATTATGAGATTAAGGGAGCAAATAATATGGAAATATCTACCTTAGGGTGAGGCTGAGGCCCATCTACACTGCTATATAATGCAATTTGGAACTATATCATATGGCAGTGTAGATCTAGCTTTTGTTTCTTTCTAGACAGAAAATTCCTACAAGAAGGCCAGATGAAAAGACAGGCAATTACTAAACTGAGCCATATTCCTTGACTTTAATTGTACAGACATGGACACTCATATAACTTCTTTGTTCCACCCATGACATTTTTAAAGGATAGAGAATACCCTGAATCTCTACATGTCGACGCAACAATATACTCAGCTACTCAGTTACTGAATAAGGAACACTTTTTCATGGAAGGAAAAAAGAATAAAGAATTACTTTATGATGCTTCTATAACCAATTGAAGCAGCTTGCTGCCAGTGGGGTTTTACTTACACTTTAATTTTAGTGCTATTTTTGGCATATGTGGATAATAGCTATATATTGCAGGCTTCCAAATATAAAACAAAATGTACTGTGCCCTTAGACTCTTTTAATATACTTTAATTCTTGGTTTAAATAGTGGTATCGGCATTACTTGATTAGTTATTTAATACTGTTGTTGTTGTGTGCCCTGAAATTGTTTACAGAAGCCCTGATGTGACCCTATCATGGGATTTTCTTGGCAAGTTTTGTTCAGAGTTTGCCATTGCCTTCCTCGGCTCTTAATGAAGAAGAATATACAAATGAGGAGAGGTTGCCACCATTTGGTTTTGATTAAGCATACAGGGAAGGGCCCTCTCCTTCCTGCTCAGTTGAGTTCAAACTACTTTTGCACTTTGATCTTAGTTTGTATAGTGTTATTGGACAGATAGTGGCAGTCACCAAATATACAAGTGGCAGACTTGTATATTATGAAAAGTTACAGAATATTTTATTAACTCAGTTATTATTATTATTGTATTACTGCCAGTGAAGGGAAAAATCCACTTTTGAGCCCTATGTTACCATGAAATTTGGCTTTGGGAGTAGATGGCACCATTTTCCGTCACAGGAAACAAAATATCAGTTGCTAGTTTAAATGACTTTGAAAAATGCTGTCTTAAAACTCTCAGAAAGATATTATATAACTTTACCAAACACTTTTTTCACTATCCATTTCCTTTTCTCAACTACCCTTGAAAATTTTGCACATATTCCCAGGTTCTCATGGGTTTTACCACTAAAAGCAAATGTATTTTACCCACTTACCATGCAGAATGGAAAAAAATGCAGATTTTTTCCTAGTGATAGTTTTGTGTTAGTGATAAAGCAAAACCTGATGTATTAATAGCAGGACAATTCACAATAGAGGATAGAAATTGATCTGTTAAGAATGTGAGAGTTGGAAACAGCATCTTCTCCTCATGATGTGAAACAGCCATTTCAGCATCAGTCAATCTACTGCATGCCATTCTCAACATTTCTTTTGCTTTTCATCAGATTTTTCAGCAAGGTGTAATAATTAAAGTGCATTGAGTACAAGAAAACTCTGTTCAAATATCTATTCAGTTATGATGTTTACTGAATGATCTTTGGAAAATCATCCTAACTTCAGATAGACACTAACCTCTGGGTAATATCAAATGCTCAGAGGATGGAGGGAACCTGTATCCATCGCCACATCCCACAGAGAGCTTATGCAATTTGAAATCCTAAGGGGCCTTGTTTTTCTGTATTCTGGTTTCCACAAACAGAGCAACCCAAGATGTTTTTACTACTTGAAGAAAAAGACAACTTTCCAATTTGAGTGGACTGGGATCTGAAATTTACTTTGATGAGGGCAATGGGACAGCCCTTTCCTCTTTGGAGCTTAAGGCAGAAGGGAACCTTATAAAGCAGGGGTCCTCAAACTTTTTAAGCCGAGGGCCGGTCCACAATCCTTCAGACTGTTGAGGGGCCGGATTATCATTTGAAAACAAAAATACAAACAAATTCTGATGCACACTGCACATGTCTTATTTGTAGTGCAAAAGCAACAACAACAACAACAACAACGAAAGAACAATACAATATTTAAAAATAAAAATAATTTTAACCAACATACATTTATCAGGATTTCAATGGGAAGTGTGCTTCTGCTTCTGGCCAATGAGATAGTCAAGTTAATTAGGGTTGTTGTTGTTGTTGTTGTTGTTGTTGTTGTGTGCCTTCAAGTCATTTCAGACTTTGGGCGAGCCTAAGTCTAAAATGTATTTATTTATTATTTATTTATTTACTGCATTTATTTACTACATTTGTATCACACCCTTCTCACCCCAAAGGGGACTCAGAGTGGCTTACAAATTATATGTACATACAATATATTATATTATTAGCATAGCACAATATTAGCATTATATATTACTTTATTGAACGATACCACTATACTATAATATTATTAGTAATATTATATGTAATATAGAATATATAATTAATATTATTATATGGTATTATTATTAGTGTTATATTGTATTACATTATAATATTATTATCAATATTATTTGTATATACAATATATTATATTATAAAACTGAGGGCGGGGGCCAGGTAAATGACCTCGGAGGGCCGCATCCGGCCCCCGGGCCTTAGTTTGGGGACCCCTGTTATAAAGTGTAGAGTAGTCTGCCTGGCACATGGTTGTTACCTTTAACACCACAACAGATCTCAAAAGCAAATGATTAGAATAGCACGGTTCTATAACAATTGCTTATCTCTGCTATATGTTGTCATGCTCTTCCAAGAGAAGAATGGTGCCATCATCCCCTCCTCCTCTCTACTTTTTAAAGAAAGAATGATATGCTCCAGTTGGAACATAGGAAGCTGGCATCCCTGCCTTTGAAGCTGTCAACCTTGACTTTGAAGCACACCTTGGACCATCCCATGTGAACCCTGAAGAGCAGAAGCCAGGGCCATTGCTCCTTTCTGAATGACAGAAACTAAAGCAACAACAGCAATAAAAGAGCTGGAGATGCTTTGATATTTCTTTAGACAACAAACAGTGAGATAATTAGAGCAGTTGTGCTGATTTACAGCTGATATAAACTAGCAGTCAAGATGATCCCATCACTGCAAGGCAATAGCTCCACTATGTATTGTGTGACAGTTCCTTGGCTTATTCCTTGGACTGCTCTCTTTGGTGACTCTATGGTTGGCGTTGAATCCTTCTGGCACTGGTTCTCATTCTCAGATTCTAGGCTGCATTGATCCGTGCTCTTGCAGATTTTCTGTGTATGGCCATGGACTGATTTGATTTGCAATGTATGGAAACGTGCAATAATCTTGGCCTGTTAATAATTTTGTCCTATTAATCTTAAACCATTTCTTTTGTTTTCTCCACTTTTTCTCTCTGTAGCTCAAAATAGAAATGGGAACACATAAACACATAGAAGTCACAGTATTAGACATCCGGAGTCGATGTTAGTTTTATATACTTTTGCTGTGTTGCCCTTTGCTTGGACCATTGAAAGATACAGGAAGACTCTTAATACACTCCTTTACTGTTAGGGAGGACAGAAAAGAAAATATTATCATCCTGACTTGCCAACTATTGTGAATTTTACAACATACTAACCTATTGAACCATAAATGAATTGAAAATTGCAAATAGCTATGGATTAAGCTATAGAATGCTTTTTCTTGCATAAAAATACATAGTAATTATATAATGTAATGAGTTAACTGGTAGTTTAAATGACTCTTGCTTATGTTGTTAATCTCTACACTCTGGGGAAATTTTCTTCTCGTAGCTTCATATAATGAGAATGAGCAAATTATACTTGAGGGCTCCAGTCTTGATGATATTTATTTAAGCTCTATGCACAAATAGTTGGATGGTGGGGGTGTCTTAATACTCTATGAGACATCTGTGCACACTGCGAACACCCCCTCCTAACATTCATGGAGGTATATAGAATTGGTAAAGCACGCGCTCGCTGAGTTGAGACAGGCACGGTTCCTAAAATTACTGAAACAGTAGATAATTTTATTTTGGCAATTTCATATGGAGAACATTTCTTAGGCTGCTTCTACACTGTGGTATAAATGCTGTTTGACACCATTTTAACTGTCAAGGCTCAAAACTACGGAATCATGGGAGATATATTTATTTATTTATTACAATATTTATATCCCGCCCTTCTCACCCAACAGGGGACTCAGGGCGGCTTACAATAAAATAGACATATAAAAACAGTACAATACACTATAAATCAGTTAAAAATTAACTTACATAAACATTCATAAAATGCATTTATATAGATAGGCGTGTACAAGTTTAAAAGACTGGGTCTGTCAGTTGAGTTCCAGCATACATAATAGTAATTAATGCTGCTGATTCTTATTCGAAAGCCTGGCCCCACAACCAAGTTTTTACCTTCCTACGGAAGGATAGGAGGGAGGGAGCCTGCCTGATTTCAATGGGGAGGGCGTTCCATAGGCGGGGAGCCACTACTGAAAAGGCCCTGTCTCTCGTCCCCGCCAGCCGCACCTGTGAGGCTGACGGGACCGTGAGCAGGGCCTCATCCGATGATCTTAAGCTTCGAGGTGGGTCATAGCGGGAGACACGTTCGGACAGATAAGCTGGGCCGGAACCGTTTAGAGCTTTATAGGCTAAAGCCAGCACCTTGAATTGTGCTCGGTAGCTAATCAGCAGCCAGTGGAGCTGACGTAACAGAGGAGTGGTACGCTCCCTGTACGCCGCTCCAGTTATTAACCTGGCAGACTCCCGTTGGACTAACTGAAGCTTCCAAACAGTCTTCAAAGGCAGCCCCACGTAGAGTGCATTGCAGTAGTCTAAACGGGATGTAACAAGGGCGTGGACCACCGTGGCCAAGTCTGGCTTCCCAAGGTACGGTCGCAGCTGGTGCACAAGTTTTAATTGTGCGAAGGCTCCCCTAGCCACCGCTGAGACCTGGGGCTCCAGGCTCAACAATGAGTCCAGGATCACCCCCAGACTGCGCACCTGCGCCTTCAGGGGGAGTGTGACCCCATCCAGCACAGGCTGTAACCCTATACCCTGTTCGGCCTTCCGACTGACCAGGAGGACCTCTGTCTTGTCTGGATTAAATTTCAATTTGTTGGCCCTCATCCAGTCCGACACAGCGGCCAAGCACTGGTTCAGGACCTGAACAGCCTCCTTAGTGACAGGTGGGAAGGAGTGACAGAGCTGGACATCATCTGCATACAGATGACACCGGACCCCGAAACTCCTGATGATCTCTCCCAGCGGCTTCATGTAGATGTTAAACAACATGGGAGACAATACAGAGCCCTGCGGGACCCCACAAGTCAACGGTTGTGGGGCCGAGCAGGCATCCCCCAATGACACCATCTGGGACCGACCCTCCAGGAATGAGTGGAGCCTCTGCAGGACAGTACCTCCAAGTCCCATTCCCGCGAGGCGTCCCAGAAGGATACCGTGATCGACGGTATCGAAGGCCGCTGAGAGGTCCAGCAGAACCAGCAGGGACACACTCCCCCTGTCCAGTTTCCGGCGAAGATCATCGACTAAGGCGACCAAGGCTGTCTCGGTACCATGCCCCAGCCTGAAGCCAGACTGCGCCGGATCCAGAAAATCAGTGTCAACCAAGAATCCCTGGAGCTGCGAAGCAACCACATGTTCCAAGACCTTGCCCAAATAGGGGAGATTGGAAATAGGCTGAAAGTTTCCGAATTGAGTGGGATCCAATGATGGCTTTTTCAACAGCGGCTTGATCACAGCCATTTTTAGGCTCGCTGGAAACTTGCCCTCCCGAAGGGAGGCATTCACCACCACCTTCACCCACTCGGCCAAACCCCCTCTGGCTTCTCTCACCAGCCAGGATGGGCAGGGGTCCAGGATGCATGTGGTCGGCCTCGCCTCTCCAAGGATCTTGTCCACATCCTCGAGCTCAACCAATTGAAATGAATCCAACAAAACTGGACAAGCAGGTGCACTCATTACATCCTCAGAGACTGCCGTTAATATGGTGTCAAAGTCGGAACGGATCAGAGCGACTTTGTCTGCAAAGAACCGAGCAAATGCTTCACAGCGGGCTGCCGAGTTATCAGGGCTCCCACCTTGATTGGTGGGAGTTAACAACCCTCTGATGACACGGAACAGCGCCGCCGGACGGTTCTGTGCGGACGCAATGTTGGCCACAAGGTGGACTCTCCTTGCAGCTTTGATTGCCGCGACATATGCCCTAAGATAGGAGCCTAGCCGTGTTCGGTCTGACTCGTTATACCCTGATCGCCACACGCACTCTAGTTCCCTCTTCTTTCGCTTCATCGCTGCCAGCTCCTCAGTAAACCAAGGAGCTGGTTTAGCTCGGTTACTCGAGAGGGGACGCTCCGGAGCGATCGTGTCTATTGCCCTAGTCATCTCTCCATTCCAGAGAGAGACCAGAGCATCAACAGGATCACCTGCCGAGGAGGCGGGAAATTCCCCAAGAGCCGTCAGGAATCCTTCTGGATCCATAAGTCTCCTGGGGTGGACCATTTTAGGTCCACCACCCCTGCAGAGGTTGGGGGGCGCAGTAAGTCTAAACCTGATCAGGTGATGGTCGGTCCATGGCAAAGGAGCGATGGTGATATAGTTTGGTAATACACCAGCACCTTTTGGCAGAGAAGGCTGAAGGCTTAATAAAACTACAGCTCCAAGGATTCAATAGCATTAAGCCATGGCAGTTAAAAGTGGTGTTAAATTGCATTTATTCTACAGTGTAGATGCACCCTAAGTCTACAAAAGCTCATGCTACACCTTTGGTTCTCTCAGTTGCTCTCTAAAGTGTTACAAGACCTATTTGCATAGCAATATGATGTAATGCTTCGGTTGCTTCGGAACTCATCCATACTGAGACAGAAAGAATGAGTTAAGTAATCCATATAAACATTCACACTACAAGGCAATACATGTTCCATTCTATTAGATAGAATATTTTTGTAGGTATCTCACTGGAAGTGTCCAACACCTGTATACTTTGGCTCACTCACCCCAGTAATTGCAACCTTTATATATTGCAGCACTAGTATCAGTGTAGCCTCTTGCACCCAATCCCATCAGCATGGAAAAGGAGTGACTTGGTGGCCCTACTTCCCATTTTTTCCATTACAACTCTCAACATCCCCAATAGCCGTGCAGTTTGGGGATTTCTGGGAGCTATAATTCCCTAAATAACATTTTCCAGCAATGATACAAGTATGCATTTCTATCTTAAAAGAAAACAAACAGACAAGGAAATAATTCTGTAGCACATTTCAGAAACATAAGAGCTGTAACATTACAATCTAAACTGTCTTTCTTGATGAATCTTCTAGTCATGCTTCATTCAACCTTACTTGTTCCACCTGGTTGTCAAGAGCATTCATGAGAAAACAATGTGAATATACTACAAAGCTTTGACTCGCCACATCCTGCAGTTAATTAAAAAATTGCTTTAGCTGGAGGCTAGTTTTGCAGAAACCATAATAGTTGCTTGTTTGAGTCAGTGTGGATTTGGAAAGGGAAGGGGGGAGATGAAGAAAACTTGAAGAAAAAGGAGCTATCCAAAGGCTCGATTAGTCTACATTTTGTTCCCACAGTGATCAAACAATGCGTACAGGAAACCCACAAGCAGAATATGGGCAAAGTAACAGCCCAAAATATTGTTAGGGCTTTAAATCTAAAGAGGCCCTAGAGCTCTCTGGCTGAGAATTCTAAACCCCCTTAAAGACTGCAAATCCCATGAACCTGTACAAAGGAACCATGATGGTTGATATGGAATAGCAATACTGCAATTGTGTGCTTTGTAAAGACACTGGGTCAGCAGCAACATCTGAAATCCCATCATCAGATCTATCAAGTTAGCAATGTTTGCCCAATATGTATCACTTTGTGTTTTCTATTGCTGGACCACATTTGCTATTTTCATACTTATTGGCCCCTTTCACTTTTTGTTTTACTCATCCTAAATGATTGGGGCTGTCATCAAATCTGGGCAATTTACATCATATCCTAATCTTGTTTATGTGTCATAAAAATCCATGTGCCTTACTGTTTATATTTTTCCACTATGAAAATAACTGACATCTTCTAAGATTTGATAACAATGTATATTGTTTTAAATGTTTATGTTTTATTGATTGCTTATAATGTTTTATATTTGTCCCTTTGGTGTTGTTGATTTTGTATTGTATTTTAACATGTTGAAGCCACTTTGAGCCCCTTTGCAGAAGCAAATTGGGAATACAGCTAGATAGCTACATAGGAAATCCTGGAACCAGTTTGAGGCCCAGATGGTCATTACAGAAACAGCAAAGCACTAGTGAACATTTCATGCACCGTGTACACAGGGCCCTAGTCTCTAAAGCAGGCATGGGCAAACTTTGGCCCTCCAGGTGTTTTGGACTTCAACTTCCACCATTCCTAACAGTCTCAGGCCCCTTCCTTTTCCCCCTCAGCCACTTAAGCACCTGGAGGGCTGAAGTTTGCCCATACCCTCTCTAGAGCAACAGAAAACAAACTTGCTCCATTTTCAATATGACATTTGGATTTCACATAGCTTGGCTAGCCTTGTGCTGTCTCAGATGATCCTTGATCATTTTGTTATGATTGTGCTCAGAGGTCTGGCACCTCTTCAAATTCAGTTCCAAAGAGAAACATCCTAATATATGTGCAGGGGTGTAAAATTACACATGGTATTCAACACACAATTCCCTGAAATATTTCATTCCAAAAGGCTAATTGCAGGACAGAACCATAACATGCATTTTGGAGTGAAGCCATCCAACACTCATCATAACTCATGATTACTCTCAATGTAACCTTTCAGAATCCCATTATGCTGTCCCTGTACTTTTATACTGGATGAACTGTGAATATATATCCAAAGAAACTTTTTTTTTTAAATCATTGGAGTCAATACTTTGTGTATGTTTGTGCATCTCAACCTTTATTTCAAGCACCCACTTCATTTGGAATTCACTTAAAGCTTCTAGACTCAATAAGATAAGGAAAAAATATGATGTATATAATATTTCTGAACATAGTAGAGCATCTGGTCTTAACTGTCTTAATTGCAGATCTCACGAAAATGCCATTTTCCAAGGGCCAAATTATTATCTTTGAGATTATCAAATTTTATTAATTTATCATGTCACAAGCAAACTGAGGGTACAAGTTGTAATGTATTTGAAAACACAAACAAAGTTTTTAAAAAAACTTGTCATTATACTAAATGTCCTTTGACCAGTAGCTGGCCACTTCGAGTGTCTCTGGTGTTGCTATAAGAAGGTCCTAATTGTGTATTTGGCAGGACTCAGACTGCATTGCAGTAGGTGGTCTGTAGTGTCGCATGTCGTGGACTTCACTTTGTGGCCACATTTCTTAAGGTTGACTCTGCATCTCGTGGTGCCAGAGTGCAGTCTGTTCAGCGCCTTCCAAGTCGCCCAGTCTTCTGTGTGCCCAGGAGGGAGTCTCTTATCCAGCATCAGCCACTGATTGAGGTTCTGGGTTTTAGTCTGCCACTTTTGGACTCTCGCTTGCTGGGGTGTTCATGAAAGTATCTCTGTAGATCTTAGAAAACTATTTCTTGATTTAAGGCATTGGCGTGCTGGCTGATATCTGAACAGGGGATGGGCCAGAGATGTCACTGCCTTGTTCCTTTCATTGTTGGCTGCTACTTCCTGGCAGATGTTAGGTGGTGCAATGTCAGCTAAACAATATAATTTCTTCAGGTTATCAAATGATTTAAAATGGTTATTATTGAAGTTGGGCCCTAATTTAGAAGCAAAACAGCCTCTTTGGATTGAAGTGGAAAGGCATAATAGAGCTGGATGTCATCCACATATTGATGGCACCAGACTCCCAAACCTCTGATACTGGATCTACTCATAGTGTTCTAATTGTAGCTATAATGGGCCTAGATTGTTTTTCCAGAATGAGCCTTGGCTAATCCTATATGTCACATGATATATTGTTTTTAGACAGAGAAATCCTATCACAATTAAAAGTCATCAGACAATGATTCCACTGTTTTTCCTCAATGGAGTTTTTTTTTCCTATTCAAAAACAGATGGAAGAATCAGTGAGAGCTCTTGGGAGCACCGCGGACTAAGGATGGCAAGAACTGGCTCTTCCACCTTATTGCAGAGTGAAATCTTCATCAGGAAACAACTATCAGATGTTACTTAATCACAACTAGTGTAAACCTATTCAGTTAATTGTTGAATGATGTATTAGGTAAAGGCAAAGGTTTTCCCTGTCGTCAAGTCTAGTCGTGTCCGACACGTGTCCGTGAGTTGGTGCTCATCTCCATTTCTAAACTGAAGAGCAGGCGTTGTCTGTAGACACCTCCAAGGTCATGTGACCGGCATGACTGCATAGAGTACCATTACCTTCCCACTGGAGTGGTAACTATTGATCTACTCACATTTGCATGTTTTCTAGGTTGGCAGGAGCTCCAGCTCATTCTAGGTTGGCAGGAGCTGGAGCCAACAGCAGGAGCTCACCCTGCTCCTGGATTCGAACCCCCAATTTTTCGGTCAGCAAGTTTAGCAGCTCAGTGGTTTAACCCACTGCACCACTGGGGACTCTGAATGATGTGTCAACATGTAAGTAAATCTCATTTACTAAAATGAACTACTCTAGTTGAGATTCATGATTCTTAGACTCTTAAATTAAATATTCTTAATTCCTCTTTACACAACTAGACCTAAATAAAGACTGTTTGGGATTAAATAGATAAATAAACAAAATAGCATCTATATTGGATTTTAAAAAATGAGCCATCTTGAGCAGCTAACACATCATAATACATATTGTGGGATGGTATTGATTTTAAGAATATGTCTTTTTATAAGGAGACTGATATATAGTTTGCATTGCAGTGTCAAAGTTTAAATTAACTATACTGCACATGGCTCTGGGCATTAAAATTCATAAATACTTAAAATATGTGGAAACTCCTCACTGGCCAGTCTCTTTTTACTGAATTAAATTGGAACTGTCCCAATGGCATAGCTACAGATCTGCCCCAGTTTATCTTGCAACTCCAATCCTTTCCAAATGTGTCTATTAAATCCATAACTTTAGGAAGTGAATGTGATTATTCTATAAATAATAAAGCAATGCAGCACACAAAGCAATTTTAATTTCCTGATCTTTGAGGTTAATTGCCTTTATTATATCATTTGCTTGGCATATACCATGTGCCAGAAGTTCAAGGGCCAAATTAACTAGAAGAAAGAAAAAACAACTAGATCATAGAATCAAAGAAATGGCAAAGATTGTAAGGACCATCTAGTCTAACCCTCTCCCATGCAGGAATACATAGCTAACATTGTTGCCAAAAGATGGCATCCAACCTCTATTGAAGGACTTCCAAAGAAGGCAAGACTATATTATACTCAAGAAATTCTTCCCAATATTTAGGTGTAATCTCCATTCTTATTATCTGAATCCATTAGTTTGTGTTCTAGAACAGATTCATAAACTTTTCAGGACCCTTTTTGTACTGAACATTTTTTATGTGACCCCAAGCAAGGGCAAGATGGATGGATGGTATTCTTGAAGTGACTGGCTTGACCTTGAAGGAGCTGGGGGTGGCAACGGCCAACAGGGAGCTCTGGCGTGGGCTGGTCCATGAGGTCACGAAGAGTCGGAAACGACTGAATGAATAAACAATAACAAGTGGTTTGAGGTTTGGGCTACAGCTCTGGAGATTATGGTTCGATTCCTTGCTCAGCCATGAAAACCCACTGGGTGACCTTTGATAAGTCTCAGCCATAGAAAACCCTATGATGGGTTTCGTAAGGGTCACCATAGCTCAGAAATGACTAAAAGGCACATAACAACAAATTTAAATGAGCTGTCATATATAATTTCAATTCTCTTTGAGCTAAGAAGAAGCTTCTCCTTGTCTCTTTCTGCTGGTGCATGCCAGCAGGTATTTATAGCTCCACATTTCAAAGCTCCACCTTTTCTTTTCTTTTCAACATTCTTCTTATTGCCTGATTCAATGCTGCTGGCAGCAAAGGCAGCTTATGTAAACCCTGCTCTGGAATGATTCTTCCTCACTACAGCCCTTAGCTAGGAAATGACAGCTTGTAATATGCTCTGGGAACAGGTAGTCCAGAGAAAAGGAAAGCTTGATGGCAAGGACAAGACCTCAAGGAGAAAAGAGGAGCTAGCATTAAAAGAAAAATGAAAGTTGGTCTTGGAAAGGGAAAGATCTTGGAACGAGGTGAAAATCAGATCAAAGAAAAGAGGGGGAGAGATGATGACCTGATGGGAGGAGAGCTGGTTTTGGTTATGTATTTTCTCTGTTCTGCTGTAAGTGACCGCTTAATTCGCCTTAATGTTGGACCGCCTCTGATTTCAGAATAGAAGAACTATGAAACCAAGGTCAGTCTGATCCAATAACTAAATTTTAATTAGCCAACCATGTGGTTATAGATGTGGCAATGGTGGTTTCTCTTCAGTGACACATAACAAGGATCATCATTACCCATGAAACATTTTGAGGGAACTAGAAGAAATTTTATTTTTGAAAAAGAGAATGACTGGTAACATGGGCTTTAGAAGCCATTTTAGTTCATAGGTGGCCTTTGAGGCTATTTTTATGTTCAAAAAAAAATATTGAGAAGTAATATGTTAGCAGAGTAAAATCAATATGAAATTACAAGTAACAAATGTCTTTGCAGAAAAAATTTCAAGCTTTATTTTTTTCTTTTTCTCTTCATCATCTATTATGCAGAGGAGATCTTTCCTTCACCATTTATGATACTGCTGTGGATGGTTCTACCTATTCCAGTCAAATTCCAAGCCCACTTTCATGGTGGAAGAAATTTAGACCAGTAGAAGTATACAACACTTCTACTTTTGGTGTCTACCTAAAACCAATATGCAACTGTCATACACAGTACTAGTTCCCTTCATGGAGTATGATCATAATCTCTCATGAGAAGGACACATGATTCATCTGGGTTCAGTATGATTGGCATTGAAGAAGTAACTGGGGTGGGGGGTGGGGGGGGTTCATCTGTGAGTCATAAGTACCCAAATCAGGCTTTGCCAGAAGATAGTTGTACCAGGATCGATGTGGAAGGATAAGCATGACGACAGTACCAGACTTGGGCAACAAGTAAGTTAGATCATGATTGTATGGCATTGTAGAGGCCTGAGACTCAAATGCTTTCAGACGATATGAGAGAGCCATCTCTACTATGGCAGAAGCCTCACTGAAATCAAGATATGCTACATCCACAGCCTTTCTTTCATCTACCAAATGTATACAAGATAGCATCTCATCTAAAAACAAGCAGCAGATTATCAAGTATCTCAATCAAGTATCCCTCAATCTCTCCCAACCCCAATGGCATTCCCAACATAGGGTCATTAAAGTGAAAATTGAAATCAACTCTGCATCTTTAAAAGGAAATTTCATCAGTAACTAGGCAGTCTAATAACTCTGCTGAAATTAAATATTTTATAGAACCAGTAAAGGTACGGGAACACTCTCCAGTTTTCATTCAGACAATGTTATGAAGTGATTAAAATTTCACAAGATGATGTCACTTCCTATTGTACTTTGGGCTGATTTTTGCCAAATTTGGTTGGATTTCAAAAGCCAGACCTTCAGGGAGGCTTCAGAACCAAAATGAAAGTTTTTTTGGGTCACGTACTGCTCTCAGACCATACTTCCCTCTCTATTGTTCTAATACAAACAATGCATCAGCTGGGAAACAACATTATGTTGATGCTTCCTTCCACATTTTTTTCTTAAAATGCCTCATGTTACATTTTGTTTTTTTAACCCCATAAGACAGAAGGGGGAGTGCTATTTTTGGAAGTATATGCAATTAAGAGGGTGTCTAAAGGGGCAGAACCCCTTTTCATTTCATTTTGAAGCAACCCACTATTTCCTTCCATTCTCAGAGGTCAAATGAGTGGCTCCAGCAGTTAATAATATTTAAGATCTGCTACATAAGCATTTCTGGCAAGTTTGTCAGAACTTTTCCTTAATTGCAAGGCGTTTTTGGCGAGCTGTGCTTCCAAAATTCTGTCACAAACCTCAGCAATTTGATTTTGTGAAGAGGAGAAGCCTGTAAATCAGTTACAAAAGCTGCTCATGGTTCCAGATTAACTGAAAATCAAGAACTAAATCCAGCATTTAGAACCTTGTAATCTGCATGAAGTCCTGTGCTTTTATAAGGCTATTTATCCCTGCATATTTAGAATTATCTTACACCATAGAATTCATGAGTCTGAAAAGTCTCTGCAGAAGACATCCTTGAAGGACATTACAGGAAAATAGCTGGACCTCTTCCTCTTAATACCACAACTGCTTGACAACTAAAACAATGGCTGTTTTGGTAGGGTATGCTATGCTTTTTATAAGGTGGGTTTTGAGGAAAGATTTACCTATGGAAGTGTAGCTGTGAAATGCATGTATGTTTCCTGATGCAGGATTTCAGGATTTTCAAACTACTTTGAACTGTAGAAAAGCTGCATATAAACCTTTTAGTTATTTCGTAATGGGGATGTCTCATTCCTTCCCCTTTTAAAAAAACCTTTTGTATACATTTTTATTGTGTTATGTAAATATAAAGCATACAATCTATGAAATTCAACAATCAAATTACAAATATTATTTCCCCAATCCCACCACCTCCCTATTCTCACCCATGAACCACCACCCATGACTTCTAGCCAGGGCCGGTCGGAGATAAATTTAAATATTAAGCGGGGGCGCTGAAAAGCGCCCCCCGCCGGCCCCGCCTCCTGCGCCCTGGCCCCGCCTCCCAACCAGCGTGCCCTGGCCCCGCCTCCCGCGCTGCGTGGAGGCGCGGCCAGGGTTGGAAAGAGGGAGGCTTCGCCGCCCGGGGAGGGAAGGAGGCGATCTCTCCTCCCCTCCCCGGGCGGGGAAACAAGCAGGCTTCGCCGCCCGGGGAGGGAAGGAGGCGATCCCTCCTCCCCTCTCCGGGCGGGGAAACAAGCAGGCTTCGCCGCCCGGGGAGGGAAGGAGGCGATCCCTCCTCCCCTCTCCGGGCGGGGAAACAAGCAGGCTTCGCCGCCCGGGGAGGGAAGGAGGCGATCCCTCCTCCCCTCTCCGGGCGGGGAAACAAGCAGGCTTCGCCGCCCGGGGAGGGAAGGAGGCGATCCCTCCTCCCCTCTCCGGGCGGGGAAACAAGCAGGCTTCGCCGCCCGGGGAGGGAAGGAGGCGATCCCTCCTCCCCTCTCCGGGCGGGGAAACAAGCAGGCTTCGCCGCCCGGGGAGGGAAGGAGGCGATCCCTCCTCCCCTCTCCGGGCGGGGAAACAAGCAGGCTTCGCCGCCCGGGGAGGGAAGGAGGCGATCCCTCCTCCCCTCTCCGGGCGGGGAAACAAGCAGGCTTCGCCGCCCGGGGAGGGAAGGAGGCGATCCCTCCTCCCCTCTCCGGGCGGGGAAACAAGCAGGCTTCGCCGCCCGGGGAGGGAAGGAGGCGATCCCTCCTCCCCTCCCCGGGCGGGGAAACAAGCAGGCTTCGCCGCCCGGGGAGGGAAGGAGGCGATCCCTCCTCCCCTCTCCGGGCGGGGAAACAAGCAGGCTTCGCCGCCCGGGGAGGGAAGGAGGCGATCCCTCCTCCCCTCCCCGGGCGGGGAAACAAGCAGGCTTCGCCGCCCGGGGAGGGAAGGAGGCGATCTCTCCTCCCCTCCCCGGGCGGGGAAACAAGCAGGCTTCGCCGCCCGGGGAGGGAAGGAGGCGATCCCTCCTCCCCTCCCCGGGCGGGGAAACAAGCAGGCTTCGCCGCCCGGGGAGGGAAGGAGGCGATCTCTCCTCCCCTCTCCGGGCGGGGAAACAAGCAGGCTTCGCCGCCCGGGGAGGGAAGGAGGCGATCCCTCCTCCCCTCCCCGGGCGGGGAAACAAGCAGGCTTCGCCGCCCGGGGAGGGAAGGAGGCGATCCCTCCTCCCCTCCCCGGGCGGGGAAACAAGCAGGCTTCGCCGCCCGGGGAGGGAAGGAGGCGATCCCTCCTCCCCTCTCCGGGCGGGGAAACAAGCAGGCTTCGCCGCCCGGGGAGGGAAGGAGGCGATCCCTCCTCCCCTCTCCGGGCGGGGAAACAAGCAGGCTTCGCCGCCCGGGGAGGGAAGGAGGCGATCCCTCCTCCCCTCTCCGGGCGGGGAAACAAGCAGGCTTCGCCGCCCGGGGAGGGAAGGAGGCGATCCCTCCTCCCCTCTCCGGGCGGGGAAACAAGCAGGCTTCGCCGCCCGGGGAGGGAAGGAGGCGATCCCTCCTCCCCTCCCCGGGCGGGGAAACAAGCAGGCTTCGCCGCCCGGGGAGGGAAGGAGGCGATCCCTCCTCCCCTCTCCGGGCGGGGAAACAAGCAGGCTTCGCCGCCCGGGGAGGGAAGGAGGCGATCCCTCCTCCCCTCTCCGGGCGGGGAAACAAGCAGGCTTCGCCGCCCGGGGAGGGAAGGAGGCGATCCCTCCTCCCCTCTCCGGGCGGGGAAACAAGCAGGCTTCGCCGCCCGGGGAGGGAAGGAGGCGATCCCTCCTCCCCTCTCCGGGCGGGGAAACAAGCAGGCTTCGCCGCCCGGGGAGGGAAGGAGGCGATCCCTCCTCCCCTCTCCGGGCGGGGAAACAAGCAGGCTTCGCCGCCCGGGGAGGGAAGGAGGCGATCCCTCCTCCCCTCTCCGGGCGGGGAAACAAGCAGGCTTCGCCGCCCGGGGAGGGAAGGAGGCGATCCCTCCTCCCCTCTCCGGGCGGGGAAACAAGCAGGCTTCGCCGCCCGGGGAGGGAAGGAGGCGATCCCTCCTCCCCTCTCCGGGCGGGGAAACAAGCAGGCTTCGCCGCCCGGGGAGGGAAGGAGGCGATCCCTCCTCCCCTCTCCGGGCGGGGAAACAAGCAGGCTTCGCCGCCCGGGGAGGGAAGGAGGCGATCCCTCCTCCCCTCCCCGGGCGGGGAAACAAGCAGGCTTCGCCGCCCGGGGAGGGAAGGAGGCGATCCCTCCTCCCCTCTCCGGGCGGGGAAACAAGCAGGCTTCGCCGCCCGGGGAGGGAAGGAGGCGATCCCTCCTCCCCTCTCCGGGCGGGGAAACAAGCAGGCTTCGCCGCCCGGGGAGGGAAGGAGGCGATCCCTCCTCCCCTCTCCGGGCGGGGAAACAAGCAGGCTTCGCCGCCCGGGGAGGGAAGGAGGCGATCCCTCCTCCCCTCTCCGGGCGGGGAAACAAGCAGGCTTCGCCGCCCGGGGAGGGAAGGAGGCGATCCCTCCTCCCCTCTCCGGGCGGGGAAACAAGCAGGCTTCGCCGCCCGGGGAGGGAAGGAGGCGATCCCTCCTCCCCTCCCCGGGCGGGGAAACAAGCAGGCTTCGCCGCCCGGGGAGGGAAGGAGGCGATCCCTCCTCCCCTCTCCGGGCGGGGAAACAAGCAGGCTTCGCCGCCCGGGGAGGGAAGGAGGCGATCCCTCCTCCCCTCTCCGGGCGGGGAAACAAGCAGGCTTCGCCGCCCGGGGAGGGAAGGAGGCGATCTCTCCTCCCCTCTCCGGGCGGGGAAACAAGCAGGCTTCGCCGCCCGGGGAGGGAAGGAGGCGATCCCTCCTCCCCTCTCCGGGCGGGGAAACAAGCAGGCTTCGCCGCCCGGGGAGGGAAGGAGGCGATCCCTCCTCCCCTCTCCGGGCGGGGAAACAAGCAGGCTTCGCCGCCCGGGGAGGGAAGGAGGCGATCCCTCCTCCCCTCCCCGGGCGGGGAAACAAGCAGGCTTCGCCGCCCGGGGAGGGAAGGAGGCGATCCCTCCTCCCCTCTCCGGGCGGGGAAACAAGCAGGCTTCGCCGCCCGGGGAGGGAAGGAGGCGATCCCTCCTCCCCTCTCCGGGCGGGGAAACAAGCAGGCTTCGCCGCCCGGGGAGGGAAGGAGGCGATCCCTCCTCCCCTCCCCGGGCGGGGAAACAAGCAGGCTTCGCCGCCCGGGGAGGGAAGGAGGCGATCCCTCCTCCCCTCTCCGGGCGGGGAAACAAGCAGGCTTCGCCGCCCGGGGAGGGAAGGAGGCGATCCCTCCTCCCCTCCCCGGGCGGGGAAACAAGCAGGCTTCGCCGCCCGGGGAGGGAAGGAGGCGATCTCTCCTCCCCTCCCCGGGCGGGGAAACAAGCAGGCTTCGCCGCCCGGGGAGGGAAGGAGGCGATCCCTCCTCCCCTCCCCGGGCGGGGAAACAAGCAGGCTTCGCCGCCCGGGGAGGGAAGGAGGCGATCTCTCCTCCCCTCTCCGGGCGGGGAAACAAGCAGGCTTCGCCGCCCGGGGAGGGAAGGAGGCGATCCCTCCTCCCCTCCCCGGGCGGGGAAACAAGCAGGCTTCGCCGCCCGGGGAGGGAAGGAGGCGATCCCTCCTCCCCTCCCCGGGCGGGGAAACAAGCAGGCTTCGCCGCCCGGGGAGGGAAGGAGGCGATCCCTCCTCCCCTCTCCGGGCGGGGAAACAAGCAGGCTTCGCCGCCCGGGGAGGGAAGGAGGCGATCCCTCCTCCCCTCTCTGGGCGGGGAAACAAGCAGGCTTCGCC
The DNA here is from genome assembly GCF_035594765.1 of Anolis carolinensis. Taxonomy (NCBI): domain Eukaryota; kingdom Metazoa; phylum Chordata; class Lepidosauria; order Squamata; family Anolidae; genus Anolis; species Anolis carolinensis. Next base: position 267,095,177 of record NC_085842.1, read on the forward strand.
GCCCGGGGAGGGAAGGAGGCGATCCCTCCTCCCCTCCCCGGGCGGGGAAACAAGCAGGCTTCGCCGCCCGGGGAGGGAAGGAGGCGATCCCTCCTCCCCTCTCCGGGCGGGGAAACAAGCAGGCTTCGCCGCCCGGGGAGGGAAGGAGGCGATCCCTCCTCCCCTCTCCGGGCGGGGAAACAAGCAGGCTTCGCCGCCCGGGGAGGGAAGGAGGCGATCTCTCCTCCCCTCTCCGGGCGGGGAAACAAGCAGGCTTCGCCGCCCGGGGAGGGAAGGAGGCGATCCCTCCTCCCCTCCCCGGGCGGGGAAACAAGCAGGCTTCGCCGCCCGGGGAGGGAAGGAGGCGATCTCTCCTCCCCTCTCCGGGCGGGGAAACAAGCAGGCTTCGCCGCCCGGGGAGGGAAGGAGGCGATCCCTCCTCCCCTCCCCGGGCGGGGAAACAAGCAGGCTTCGCCGCCCGGGGAGGGAAGGAGGCGATCCCTCCTCCCCTCTCCGGGCGGGGAAACAAGCAGGCTTCGCCGCCCGGGGAGGGAAGGAGGCGATCCCTCCTCCCCTCTCCGGGCGGGGAAACAAGCAGGCTTCGCCGCCCGGGGAGGGAAGGAGGCGATCCCTCCTCCCCTCCCCGGGCGGGGAAACAAGCAGGCTTCGCCGCCCGGGGAGGGAAGGAGGCGATCCCTCCTCCCCTCCCCGGGCGGGGAAACAAGCAGGCTTCGCCGCCCGGGGAGGGAAGGAGGCGATCTCTCCTCCCCTCCCCGGGCGGGGAAACAAGCAGGCTTCGCCGCCCGGGGAGGGAAGGAGGCGATCCCTCCTCCCCTCCCCGGGCGGCGAAAGAGGGAGCCACAAGGCCAGGGCGCACTGGTCGGGCGGCGGGGCACCGTCAGAGCGGTGCCCCGCCTCCCTCCCAGCCTGACGGCGCCCCCCGGGACCTGCGCCCGAGGCGGCGGCGTCACTGGCCTTTATGGTGGGGCCGGCCCTGCTTCTAGCACCACATAGTAAAGAACAGGTATTTAACAGCAATCTATCATCATTATTTATTTATTTATTTCCAGCATTTATACCCCGCCCTTCTCACCCGGGGGAACTCAGGGCAGCTTACAACAGTTGGCAACATTTAATGTCAAGAATATAATAAAATAAAAACAATACATATCATCAATTAAAATACATTATAACATTTAAAACATATGTAAATTAGATCCATTTGTCTAAAAACCTCATGTTTCAGCCTTAAATCAGACCATGTCGACATTATCTTATTACTCGTTAAAAGCTTGTGCACACAGCCATGTTTTCACAGCCTTTCTGAAACCCAGAAGGGTTGGGGCTTGTCGGATATATTACACTAATAGATGCCCCATGCGGCTATTTATATGTATTTTTGTCATCTTTTTAAAAATACTCAAAGGCAAGTTCCCATTTTCTAGCAAACTCTTCATTGCTGTTGAAGGGTTTCATGGCCAAAATCACTGGGTTGCTGTGAGTTTTCCAGGCTGTATGGCCACGTTCCAGAAGCATTCCTTCCCGACGTTTCACTTACATCTATGGTGAACTCTTCATTATTTCCTTCCCTTATTCCATTGGAGAGCTTGGCCATTTGGATATACTCAAATATTTTTTTATTTATTGATTTATTTGTTTACTTCATTTATATCTCATTTATATTTCTTCTCCAATTCTTAATGAATAGTTCTTTTTCCCCCTTCCAAGATTTGGCTATTGTAATTCTCATTCCACAAAGCTATATTGGCAAGTTCCTACATTTTCTTTACCAATTCTTTCCTGAAACAAACCCAGTAGGCATTTGTTTCTTAACCTTTTAAAAAATCCTCATTATCTGCCCTGAAGTGGATTTTATGAGTCTATATTATCATATAATCCAGTTCAAAGTAGATAATCTGTATTTTATATGGCAATGTAGAAGGGGTCTTAGTCTACCAAAGCTCACGCTACCATCTTTGATCTCTAGGTTTGCAAATTTATAAGATTGTTATGAGAGGGAAAGCAGAATATGCCTGAGATCATTGGAGGAAGAGTGAGATAAAATTAGAAGTAAGCAAATGTTTGCTTGTGGGCAAATCCCTCTGCTTTCGGTGGTTCACACTCAATTAAGTATAAACAGTACTGCCACTTTAGAAACATATCCTAAATTTGAAATCTCCAGGTGCATGTTTACAACCAGGCAGAAAAGTTAATATATTATTATTTCCCAAAACCTGAGTTCTTCTGATGGGTTTTGTCAACACATCAGGAAACTTCACTCTCTCTGCTAAAAGTTCAGGTGAGCTTGTCAGTATCTCTTTGAATTCTTGCATTGGATACTGACAAGCAGGAAGCAGTAAAAGTCCTTCACATCCCTTGTCTCTAGTTAGTTCTCACTCAAAGCTTTATTAAAAACAAAGACGAACTGAAAAGCATGGTGGCACTTTAGTTCAAGAGAGACCGCTTGTATGATGTACTTACATTAAAGCACAGCTTTAAAACTGCAGAGGGAAACATTAGTGGATGAGATTTTTTCACTCCAAAGAAATACTTTAAACCTTTTCCCCTTTCCCTGCAAGTTTACAAAACACTATTATACGGCGCTGTATTGAGTGCCTGCCTCAGAAATGTCTATAACTAATGGAATGTTTTTTCTTAAATAGAAATATTAGAATGGCTGACATTTCTGTGAGGTCGCTATGTGAAGATTTCTTCACATTGTAGAGGCTACAATTGCATAACAAGATTTTTATGTTACTATCTTTCCACAGGGAGCGTTTCATAAGAAAGCAGATTTCAACTCAAAGTCAGAGGCTAACAACAAGAATCACAGGGTGTGAAATCAACCATTCACCAGCCAGTCCAAGAATTCCTCAACAGAATTTGAAGATGTTTCATTTTGGGACTCAATTTATTATCAACTGCTGTCAAGTCAACTTTAGCTTATGGCAACCCTATGAATAAGAGACCTTCAAATCAATCTGTCATTGAGCCCTTGCAGGCTCAGGGCCAGGGCTTCTTTGACTGAGTCTATCCATCCATAATGCGGTCTTCCTGTTTACCTATTACGTTCGACTTTGCCAAGCACTATTGCTGTTTCTAGTGAGTCATGTCTTCTCATAATGTGTCCAAAGTACACATCATTTAGTTATCTTGGCTCCTAGGGAATATATTACAATTGGAAACCATTGCATTTCTCCATATACTGTCCTGGCAATAGCTTTTTATCCTTTGTACAGGTTATGCCTCAAGCAAAAACATCATGACCATAGCTTTAAGGAGTTCTATTGGTATGCCATTTGTTCCTGGTGATTTATTTCTTCTAAGCCCTCTGACTGAAACTTCTACTTCACTCTTAAAAGTATAGATTCATCTGCAAATGATTTTTCATTAAATAGATATGCTATTTTCCCATCTCTTTTTCATAGTTCTTCAGTGCAGTGTTTCCATTGGCTTTCTAATTGGCTATGTAATGCCAATGTTGTATATCACCCCAGCTCTTGCTTAATTTTTGCTTTGTTTTCCTGGATCTTGGGGAAGAGATCTCTTTTTCTTTCTTTTTCATTGTCATCTCCTATTTCTTTGCATTATTATTGTAGTTCTCTTTGTATCTTGCAGACATTGCTGAACAGTGGCATTCAGGGTTCTGATCCTATTTCAGTCATCTTTTACTTTTGCTCCTCATCTGTCCTTATCTGCTTGACGAGTTTTATCTATCATCCATTGAGGCTTCACTTTCCTTTTGGCTGCAGATAGTGTCTTTTTGCATTTCTCTCTCACAATGTCCCTGGCTTCAGTCCAGAGTTCTTCTAGCTCCCAGTCAGTTAATCTTAATAGTCCAAATGCATTTTTACATTATCTTTACATTCTAATGAGATGTTTATTTTGGCACTATGATTAATTTAGTGCTCTTCTGTAGTTTAATTCTAACTTTTGATACTAGCCCATACCACATTCTTCTCCTGGTCTCTTGGGTTTCTTGAATAACGTGTCTGCAAGGGAAACAATGGTTCACTTGCAAAATGTAGTCGTTTGCTCTAGTCCTTCACTTCTTGAGCCTAGGCTAAAATTTTCCTATTCTCTGTTTCCTATTTTTTCATTCTAATAGACTATGATTAGCAAACAGTTCTGTTTTGATGTGTGATCAGTTTCCTCCTGGACTCCACCATAGGGTCTTTTGATTTTCTCTGCCTCTGTAGTTGAGCCATAAACTTGGATTATGGTTACAGGGATAGGTTTTCATTGAAGTCTTATTGATTCAGGCAGCTCTCTTGATAGCATAAACTGGACCTTTATTGCAGTGCCAGATTTATGGCCCTGTGAGAGTTAAATTATGAGGCCCGTTAGTTGAGCCCTGAAGGAGGGAGGCCCAGTAGACCTACATTGCCTGTTGCAGAATCCCATAGACTATCAATTCTATCATTATGTTTGGAATTGCTCCAAAACAGAACACCTTCAAATTTAAAATTTTACCACATAAGCAAAATCAATTGTAAAAAAATGTTGGCAGAAAGATCCCCCCACCCCCGGCCAATGGGGCCCTGTGCTTAAGCACACCTAAGCACAATAGTAAATCTGGCACTGCTTTCTTGAAATTTCAAGGTTATGTTTTCTATCTCAGATTAGTAAAGGTAAAGGTTTCCCCTGACGTTAAGTCTAGTCGTGTCTGACTCTGGGGGTCGGTGATCATCTCCATTTCTAAGCCGAAGAGCCAGCGTTGTCCATAGACACCTCCAAGGCCATGTGGCCAGCATGACTGCATGGAGCACTGTCACCTTCCTGCTGGAATGGTACCTATTGATGTACCCACATCAGGCCTGGTCCAATGCAGTACGTAGATTACGCCTTGGCGTCGGGCGCAGGCGAGGGGGGGCGCTGTGTGGAGTCCTTGGCAGCACCACCGTTTTGCTCCGGTCACAGTGTTTGTCCAAATTGTCCTGGCGCCGGCAATGGAGGCCCTGAGTGCAGCGCATGCACAGGACTGGCATGCCATCGCCCAAAATGGCCGATGGGACTTCTATGCGCACGCGCACAGGACTCCCATCAGCCATTTTGGCTGTTTTTGTGCAGGCATAGCCTCCAGCCACCCACCACGTGGAACAGCCAGCCAGGAGGTGCTAGGGCCCGGCTGACTGATCGTAGCAGAGCAGCTTCTATCTTGCTGTCAAAACCATCTCACTTGTGCCTGCCTGCCCAGTCAGTGCCCACTTTCAGGTCAGTCAGCAGCAGCAGCAATGCAATGCATACAGTCATGATAAAAATTGTTTTTGAATATTTTTAATTGATGTTTTTTAATTTACAATTAAAAATAAAAGAAAAAACATGGAATTCGTGGTGGGGGAGGGGGGATTGGGTGAGGGGGAGAGGATCGGTATATTCCATTGGATCTTCGGTTCAATGAGTCTAGTCTCTTTGTGGAGCAAGTTGCTGGATGTAGAGGAGTAGTTGTTTTATTTTATTAGGGGGCAGATTGTGCCCCCCTTTTATGTTGCCTGGGTTGGCTATTTCTTATTTCAGTTATGGAGTTCCTTCAATCTGTGTCTGTCCTTTTCTTATATATTCCTGTTTCTTTGATTGGTTTTCCATTATGCTTCTTCATCAGGAAAGTCAGTCTGTCCATGTTCTTTATTTCCCATATCTTTGATTACCATTTTTTAAATGTTCCCTAACTGGCTGCTCTCCTCATCGCCACCATCCTGATTTACCTTGATTCAGACCGCTCCACATGGAGCTGGAGCTGATAGAGGGAGCTCATCTGTGCTCTCCCCAGGTTGGATTCGAACGGGCAAGTCATCAGTCCTGCTGGCACACTGTGCTATTGGGGGCTCCCACCTTCCCTATGATTAGTAGGTTAAAGAGCTGGGTCTGTTTAGCCTGCAGAAGAGAAGGTTGAGAGGAGACATGATCACCATGTTTAAATATCTAAAACAGGGGTCCCCAAACTAAGGCCCGGGGGCCAGATGTGGCCCTCCAAGGTCATTTACCTGGCCCCCACCCTCATTTATAATATAATATTTTTATATCAGTTTTAATAATATAATATATTGTATTTACATATGATATTGATAATAATATTATCATTTTATACAATATAATACTAATAATAATACCATATAATAATATTAATTATATGTTATATATTACATATAATGTTACATATAGTGGTATAGTTCAATATAGTAATATATAATGCTAATATTGTGCTATGCTAATAATATAATATATTGTATGTACATAGAGCTGCTCTGAGTTCCCTTCAGGGTGAGAAGGGTGGGATATAAATGTAGTAAATAAATGTAGTAAATGAATAAATAAATAATTTTGGACTTCGGCTTGCCCAAAGTCTGAAATGACTTGAAGACACACAACAACAATAATCCTAATTAACCTGACTATCTCATTGGCCAGAAGCAGGCCCACACTTCCTATTGAAATCCTGACAGGTTTATGTTGGTTAAATTTATTTTCATTTTTAAATATTGTATTGGTCTTTCATTGTTATTGTTATTGTTTTGCACTACAAATAAGATATGTGCAGTGTGCATAGGAATTTGTTCGGTTTTTTTTTCCAAATGATAATTCGGCCCCTCAACAGTCTGAAGGATCGTGGACCGTCCCTCTGCTTTAAAAGTTTGAGGACCCCTGATCTAAAAGGATGTCTTATGGAAGAGGGAGCAGGCTTGTTTTCTGCTGCCTTGGAGACTAGGACTCAATGGAGCAGTGGGTTCAAATTACAGAAAAGGAGATTCCAACTGAACATTAGGAAGAACTTACTGACTGTAAGAGCTGTTCAGCAGTGGAACTCACTGCCTCATAGTTCAGTAGAAGCTTCTCCTTTTAAGGTTTTTAAATAGAGGCTGGATGGCCATCTTTTGGGGGTGCTTTGATTGTGCTTTTCCTGTAGGGCAGGGTTTTGGACTGGATGTCCCATATGATTCTATGATTAGCTGACTGGTTGTTTCTGACCTCATCCTGAGTAATCCAGTTTATGTGGGTTGGGTGTCTCCATTAAACTGTTTTGGTCTATGAAAGGATGAACTAACTGGATTTCCTTTGTAATGATTTCATTTGGATGATTTCATTTGAGCAGAGCTACCTAAAGTGGGAGCCCTGATGGCGCAGTGTGTTAATGTGCTGAGCTGCTGAACTTGCGGACCAAAAGGTCCCAGGTTCAAATCCCGGGAGCGGAATGAGCGCCCACTGTTAGCCCCAGCTTCTGCCAACCTAGCAGTTTGAAAACATGCAAGTGTGAGTAGATTAATAGGTACCGCTCCAGCGGGAAGGTAACGGCGCTCCATGCAGTCATGCCGGCCACATGACCTTGGAGGTGTCTATGGACAACACCGGCTCTTCGGCTTAGAAATGGAGATGAGCACCAACCCCAAGAGTCGGTCACGTCAAGGGAAAACCTTTACCTTTACCTACCAAAAGTTCTGTGTTCATGCTAGGTGAAAGATTCTGTAAATTGTACGGAAGGTAACCTTGCCCAACTTTCATGATGGGCCTGAGGTTATTATGGAACTTTTCTCTATTGGATAGAAGGAATAATAAGCAGATATTGGCAAAATATTTAAGAGACATTTATTTATGGTAATTTCTTTATGACTGATCTACAAACCATCAGCTTTTTTTCCTTGTCAGAAGCGACTTGAGAACATACTGCAAGTTGCTTCTGGTGTCAGAGAATTGGCCATCTACAGAGATGTTGCCCAGGCGATGCCCAGATGTGTTACCATCCTACTGGGAGACTTCTCTCATGTTCCTACAAGCTAGAGCTGACGGACAGGAGCTCACCCTGTCTTGCAGATTTGAACTGGCAACCTTTAGGTCAGCAACCCAACCTTCAGTTCAGCAGTTCAGCTGGCACAAGAGTTTAACCCGTTGTGCCACCATACCTCCTATCTTCAGGCCTTGGAAAGTTTCCAGGAAAAATAATGAGTACAGTAGAGTCTCACTTATCCAAGCTAATCCTTGGATAAGCGAATATCTTGGATAATAAGGAGGGATTAAGGAAAAGCCTATTAAACATCGAATTAGGTTATGATTTTACAAATTAAGCACCAAAACATCATGTTATACAACAAATTTGACAGAAAAAGTAGTTCAATGCACAGTAATGTTATGTTGTAATTACTGTACTTACAAATTTAGCACCAAAATATCATGATATATTGAAAACATTGACTACAAAAATGGCTTGGATAATCCAGAGGCTTGGATAAGCGTGGCTTGGATAAGTGAGACTCTACTGTAATACTAAATGATAACATGAATCTGTCTAGAGGAGAGTGACTGAAATGATCAAGGCTTTGGAGAATAATCCCTATGAGGAGCGGTTTAAAGATCTGGGCATGTTTTGCATGTAGATGAGAAGGTTGAGAGGAGACTTGACGGCCATGTATAATAATGTGAGAGGAAGTCATAGGGAGGATGGACCAAGCTTGTTGCCTTCTGCCTTGGAGACTAGAACTTGGAAGAATGGCTTCAAACAAATAACCCACATTACGTGCTTTGAACTGGGATATATGGCAGTAAGGACTCAGACAATCCAGTTCAAAGCAGGTAATGTGGGTTATCCTGCCTTGATATCCTGAGTTATAGAGCTGTGTGGAAGGGCCCAAATTCTTTCTCCTTCTCTGCCAAATAATGCTGGAAAGTGTCCAGAGGAGGGCCACATCTAAGGCAGGCATCCTCAGAGGTTGTGAGGTGTGTTGGAAACTAGGCAAGTGGGGTTTGTATATCTTTGTTGAGAGGTGTTAGCTGGCCCTGATTGTTTCATGTTTGGAATTCCCCTGTTTTTGAGTGTTCTTTTTTCACTGTCCTGATTTTATTTATTTATTTATTTCCCATACTTCTGTCCCGCCCTTCTCACCCGAAGAGGTCTCAGGGTGGCCTCACAACTGACAACAATTTGATGACCGACATACAAATTCCAATAACATAATGACAATTAAACTCAAACATTTAAACAAAAACTACTAAAAACAACAAGTACAATCACACAAGTTCAAAATCATAGTCCAGAATCAGTCCAGTGGTCAATACTTAAAAAGTCCTCAAGTATTGCACTGCTAGGAATAATGCTCAAATGCTTGGTCCATAACCATGTCTAGCAAGGCTATTCTATGCTAATCAAGGTGATCAATTGCAGTTATTCACACTTGCCCTATTATCCAACATTTTTTGCTTACCCAACACTCAACTGGCCATTTATGTGGGATAACTGAGACTACTGTACTTGGATGGAGCAGCAGGCTGTATTTCTGCTGTGTTGTCATAAGCTGAAAGTTGTTCTATGTCATTCCCCTTCCTTGTATGACGAGTTGGGTTTTTTAGCAGAAAATGTCAAGCAAGAAGAAGCCATCAGGAGCATTTCATCGTAAAAGGAGGTTGCAGCATTGCAAAGAAGATGAGAATCAAGCTAAAGCATTGCAAAGGTTTTTAACGACTTCACCATCATGTGAGACAGAAAACCCAGAGACAACAAAATTGACTGAATCAGATCATGATGATGACGGCAAGATACCAATATCTGAGCCTCTACCTGGACCATCAACAAGTCAAGACTTCACTGCAACTTCAGCAACACCATTAGCACCTTTAAATATTGGTTGTGACATAACTAGGACCGACACGGAAGATGTGGATGATGATTTATTAGGAGATGTAGTCCTGCCATCTACAAGTCGGCAAACCATTGAATCTGTAAGTAGATTCAATTTAAAATTATTAGTACACATTTTAGGAAAATATAATTGGCCTTGGCCTGTCCAGTTCATTTTTTATTAAAGATTGCATAATGAGGTATTATTGATCTTGCATTGCATTACATCTTAGAAAAACTTTAAGAAGTTAACATAAACCACTTTTTTTTTCAGGAACAAAGCAGAGACCCATTATTATTGCTTTCAAATGACTGTGGAGAGTGGCCACTCAAAATAAATGACGAGGCACGGAAATTACTTGTTGAACGAGGACCTCAGCAAGTCAGAGGCATAAATTTCCCAAAGGACATTAATGGAAGGAAATTTTCCTCATATCATTATACAAGGAAGCTGTGCAATGGAGAGCAAGTCAACAGATATTGGCTACTGTATTCTGTATCAAAAAATGCAGTGTTTTGTTTTTCTTGCAAAATTTTTGGAAATGCCAAATCTGTTTTTGCTAGTAGCCAAGGGTATTCTGACTGGAGTAACTTGGGCAAGCTTTTGACCAGTCATGAGAAATCCCGTACTCATATTAAAAACCGTGCATCTTGGCATGAACTCTCTCAACGTTTACATTTAAAGAAAACTATTGATGCAGAGCATGAAAGACTTATTTATGGTGAAAGTAAACACTGGCAGCAAGTTCTGAAACGCTTGCTATGTATTGTACGGTTTTTGGGGGTTCAAGGATTGGCATTTAGAGGGACAAAAGATGTTCTATTTGAACCAGATAATGGCAACTTTTTAAAATTGGTAGAACATATAGCACAGTTTGATGATCCGATGGCCGAACATGTGAGAAGAGTCAGTTCCAAAGAAACACATGTTCACTATTTGAGCAAAAATGTCCAGAACGAGTTTATTGCTTTCTTGTCAGGCAAGATCCAGAATAATATTTTACAACACTACACGAGGCAACGTATTATTCTATTATATTAGACTGCACTCCTGATATTAGCAACACCGAACAAATGACATTGGTGGTAAGATTCGTTAAATGTGAAGCAAATGAAGATGCCTCAATTAAGGAACATTTTTTAGGCTTTGTTCCTGTTGCCAATCCTTCAGGTGAAGGTCTCACAGAAATATTACTCAAAGAGTTGGAAGCACGACACATTCCATTAAAAAACATGAGAGGCCAGGGCTATGATAATGGTTCTGCAATGAAGGGAAAACATGTTGGAGTCCAGAGGAGGATCCTTGATTTAAATCTTAGAGCCTTTTATGTACCATGTGGAAACCACTCCCTGAACTTGGTCGTAAATGATGCAGCTCTGTCTTGCAGTATTGCAGCAGAGTGTTTCACCATCATACAAGACCTCTATAACGTTTTTCAAGTTCTCCTCTAAGATGGAGTATTTTGTTGAAGCATGTTTCAACTCTCACACTCAAACCACTCAGCAATACTAGGTGGGAAAGTAGAATCGAGGCATTGTTGCCTTTGAGGTACCATATTGAAGAAGTATATGACACCTTATATGAAGCTTCTCAATGTCAGAAATTTGATGGATATTATAAGACCCATGCTGTTGCTCTTCTTAAAAGACTGCAAAGCTTCACGTTTCTGTGCAGTTTAGTGTCATGGCATGAGATCCTGAATAAGATCAATATGGTTAGTAAACAGATGCAAAAAGTGACAATTGATCTTCAAAGTTCTATGGATCTTATTAAGAGTGTGAAAACATTCCTAGAAAGGATGAAATCTGAAGAAGGGCTAAATAGCGTCATTACAGATGCAAAGGAACTTGCAGGAAAAAATCGATGCTACTTCCGACTTTGAAAAAGAACCACTACCTCGACCGAGAAAAGTAAGCAGACAGTTTTCCTATGAAAGTAAAGATGAAACTGTACATTCTGGTAAAGGTTCTTTTAAAGTGAACTTCTTTTTTGTTGTGCTTGACACAGCAATATCCTCATTAGAGGAGAGATTTCCGCTTATGGACAACCATAGTGAAAGTTTCAAATTTCTGTATGATATTTCAAACCTTGGAAAATGTCTGAATGACAAAGAATTGAAGAACGCCTGTCAACACCTTCAAACTGTTTTGACGGATGGAGAAGACCATGATGTGAATGGTGATAATCTGTATGATGAGCTACAAATACTTGCAAATATGCTACCCCCTAGAAGTCTCCCAGCTGAAGCCTTGTCTTTCATAAATCGTGGTTTGGAGGATACTTTCCCAAATGTCTACATTGCATTGAGAATTCTTTTAACACTTCCAATATCCGTGGCCAGCGGTGAAAGAAGTTTTTCAAAATTAAAACTTATAAAAAATTACTTAAGATCTACTGTGAGTCAAGGGCGCTTGAGTGGACTAGCAACCTTGGCCATTGAAAATAGCTTGTTGGATGAAATGGAAACAGATTCCCTAGTACAGGAGTTTTCAAAATTGAAAGCCAGAAAAATCAGTTTTCAATTTTTAAAAGTGTTCAAGTTAATTTGTATAAAGGAAAACTGGATGTTGAAATATCCACTCAAGTGAAGGGGCCAGAGGCTGGATAGGTTGCCACCCCCATGACAATGGTCCAGGCTGGCGTGGCACTTCTTAGGACAAGAGTTCGCTTCCTGAAAAAGGAAGTGTCTATTCTCCTGGGGTTGCATTCTCCAAAACAAAACTGATTATTAGCAAGTCCGAAGTCTGAAAAATCTGAGACAGCATGACCAGGAAACCTTAGTGTAGTACTTGTAGACTAAAAATAACAAAAAAAATTAAAATTGTTGCAAAGTTTATTAAAATATTTGCATTCTAAAATGCAAAATTGGTGTTAATTCTATGTAATGTTACTATATGAACATAATGTTGTTAATAAACTTCTGGTTTGTAAGGTAAACTCTTTTATCCATTCTATTCACCTCTACCTTCCACCTTTTATTTCTTGGTGATTGGTTTTTTTTGGGGGGGGGCACCAAAATTCTGTTTCGCTTACACTTGAAAATTACCTTAGGCCGGCTCTGACCCACATTTGCATGTTTTCGAACTCCTAGGTTGGCAGAAGCTGGGGCTAACAGAGGGTGCTCAATCTGCTCCCCGGATTCAAACTGCTGACTTTTTGGTCAGCAAGTTCAACAGCTCAGCTGTTTATTTATTATTTTTATTATTTATTCCAGTATTTCTACCCTGCCCTTCACACCCAATAAGGGGACTCAGGGCGGCTTACAAATATAAAACACACATATAAAGAATTACAATAACATTCCAATTCCAATTCAGTTTAAAAAATTAAATTACATTAGAACTTAATAAAATACACAAATAAATATACAGTAGATAAAGGTTTCCCCTGACGTTAAGTCCAGTCATGTCTGACTCTGGGGTGTGGTGCTCATCTCCATCTCCAAGCTGAAGAGCCGGCATTGTCTGTTGACACCTCCAAGGACATGTGGCCGGCATGACTGCATGGTGTGCCGTTACCTTCCCGCCGGAACGGTACCTATTCATCTACTCACATTGGCATATTTTCGAACTGCTAGGTTGGCAGGAGCTGGAGCTAACAGTGGCCGCTCCCGCCGCTCCCGGGGCTTGAACCTGGGACCTTTCGGTCTGCAGCTCAGTGCTTTAACGCACTTTGCCACTCACTTATCCAACATTCTGGATTATCCAACGCATTTTTGTAGTCAATGTTTTCAATACATCATGATATTTTGGTGCTAAATTTGTAAATACAGTAATTACTACATAGCATTACTGCGTATTGAACTACTTTTTCTGTCAAATTTGTTTTATAACATGATGTTTTGGTGCTTAATTTGTAAAATTATAACCTAATTTGATGTTTAATAGGCTTTTCCTTAATCCCTCCTTATTATCCAACATATTTGCTTATCCAACATTCTGCCGGCCCATTTATGTTGGATAAGTGAGACTCTACTGTACATTTAGGCATGTTTAACCTGCTATGCCACCAGGGGCTCCCTGTCTCAGATTACTACAGTATATAGTGAGATGCTACTCCTTCTCTTGATTAGAGTTGCCCATGGCATCTTTTAAAATTGTAGCTATGTAACATCTGGTAGTTTGTTTTCACCCTTAGAGTCTGTCCATGGAAAGATGATTACAGTTGTGCATTTGGTAGTTGGAAGAAATGGGGCTCTTATTTGGAGCTCTAGCTGAGCATAATGGGGAAGGTGACTTATTGCTCAGTGAGATAAAAGCCCTAGTAGGACTACCTAAACATTGCATACAACAGCTAAACATTTTCAGAATTTCTAGTGCTGGTACATTTCCTTCTGGGGAGGGTTCACATCGTGTTTCAATCATAGATTTGCTATGGGATAATATATCTTATTGAGGAAATAGAAAGACTGGTTTAAACATGGCAGTGCCTATGCAACGGCTGCCAGAGACCATTAAGGCAATGTAAATATTCCATCTGGCCAATGTGAGGATTAGAATACTATTTCCATGTGTTATGACCTGAAATTTATGAAGCATTTGACTGCCAGGGCTATAAAGCAGGCATAGAGGTTGGGAGGTTGGAAAAGGGGACATCACTGGTTTCCCACAATGTATTGGCAAGCACATGGTCTCCTGCTGCACCTCACACCCTCTTTTTCTTATTTGAGGTGGAGTGTTAATGCTTTAAAGCACCAGATGCTGTCTGATCTTGGGGGTGAAGCAAGGTTAGTTGAATGGAAGACCAATGAATACCAGGTTCTGTAGGCTATATTGATGAAGGTGTATTGGGAAAATATAATACATGTATTGGAAACTATATATTGAATGTAATCATATTAAAAATAGGAATAGGAAAAATGTAATCACAAGCAGAATTGTGTGCATATAGCCCCAAAAAATACACTCTGCTCAGCAAATAACTGTCTCCCCATAAGCAGAAAGTTCACTTAAAGAAGCCTCAAATATGCAGAAACATCTGTTAAGTGTCAACAGACCAGATAAGCCCATACCGGTGAACTGCAGACAAATTGAGGCTTTTAGGGTTGTCAAGGGGAGCTTAGGCAGCCTGTCTCCATGAGGAATGAAAAAGGGTGCTAATGGAGGTTGAGGGGGAGCCCTAAAAGCCTAGCTAGGAAATTCCAGAGATAAGGCCTAATGGAGGGTCAGAGGTCTTGCAAGAGTCTATATTTTAGGAAAATCCAAAAGTAGCTTTTAGTAAAAGTGCAAAGTAAGACTTTTTTTACACTAATTGGTGATGGATAATGCCTAGGTGACGTAGGTAGATGGAGAGAAATGGTATATAAGAACCTGTGTTTCTTTGTTTCGTACCTTCGCTTTCCAGATTACAGGAGAAGGTCTTTTTCCTTATTGCTTGTTTTCTCTGGCCACTGAGAATAAACGTCTTTTTTCTACGGCCACCAGAACACTCTTTGTTTCATTGCCTCAAACCTTTGTCTGCCATTTCAATATTTCAGAAGAAGAAATTGCCTAAACCAAACACTGTTAAATTCATGGGTGGCCATAAGTTAACAGGAATGTTGATGGCAAAATATATACAAGCATTTAGAGTTTGCACTACAGAGACTATCACATCTGAGAATAAACCATATTATGGTCCTTTCAGTAGCTGCCACATTAGAAATTAGCTTTTTGTGCATTTAGCAGGGCATGTCTGAAGTGTGCATTTTCAGTGATTTGCTAATCTAGTTCAGCTGTAGTCATGCTTAAAAAAGCCAGTGGATTCGGACTCAATTTCACCTCAACAGATACACATACCTGCTTTAACAGTCATGGTGTAGCATCATGACACAGAGTCAATATACAACCACCATAGAAAAACTATTGTCACAATCATCTCCTTCTTTTCAGAAGCACAAATGTGGTAAGTGCTTGTACAAAGCAGATGTTACACAAATGCCCCTTCTTATCTAAAGATTCTACTATTTTCAATTGGTCTACTTTAACTAAGGACTAACCTTGGGCTTTGCTCATTGTGTAAGTCTAAGGATAAATCTACACTGTAAAATTAATGCACTTTGACACCACTTTAACTGCCATGGCTCAAAATTATGGAATCTTTGGAATTAAAGGTCTTCAGCCTGCTCTGCCCAAAAGTGCTGGTGCCTCTCCAAACTACAGTTCCCAGGATTCCATAGCAGTAAGCCACGGCAATTAAAGTGATATCAAACTGCATTAGTTCTAGAGTGGAGATGTACCATTAAAATTCTCAGGCAAGGCTTTCTTACATTTCCACCATCCTTTCAGGCCCTGCTCCCAGGTTGTAGAATCTCTTTACTTGCGCTGCACCTTTTTCTGCTTTTCTTTGGCTGTCAGCCTTTTAAGTACTGTACATCTTGTTTCAACCTTGTTGTAAACCACGCTGAGTCTCCCAATGGGAAATAGGTATGCTATATATTGAGCAAATAAATCATAACTGAATATTGCATAAGACAGTATGGCTAACTTGCTAGGTTGCTGATGCTGTTGAACGACAGCTCCTTTTTTGTTGGATCATTGGCTGTGATGCCTGGTGCAGATGGAAAATGTAGTCCAACAGCATTAGAATGTTTCAGAATACTTGTGTTGAGGTTCCATTTCTTTTTATTTTGAACATTTTTAAAAACACATGGATTGAATTTGATAATATTATTAATATCCATGAATTGTATATGTATCTGACCATACATTCAAACAAGTTTTAAAAAATTCTACCTCTGATTGAACTACACTCTTGACTGTTTATGGTATTTCTATTAATTGGTATGTAATATGATTACTTTCCATGATGGGAAGAAAGAAGTCTGGTAGTAGCTGTGATGTAGCAAGAATAGGATTTACAATTTAAACTAACATCTTGCCCCTGGGGACCTGCAATTTGCCAATAACTGGAAACTTAATGAGGGATTTTTTCCTAGAATTTAACAGTACATAGCGGTTTACTTTTATTTAAATAAATAAACAGTCATTTGCTCAGCTTGTTTTATTTCCCCCTGAGAGGGTTTCGTGCAAAGTCCCCTTGGGGGTGATCACGAATAATCAGAGGGATTCTGCTACAGAACTCATGAATAACATAATCACTTTTCCAACCGTTGATGGAACCAAAAACTATATTAAAATCTCACCGTTATAAAATCATATTGACACATGTTAGCGGTAGTATGATAGCTTCCAGTCAAATGCAAGCATTTTTTTCATTCCATTATTTTCCATGGCAGAAAGTAAAGCAAATCTTACTGAGCCTGTCCTTAATATCACTTTGAATCCATTTTAATATAGCTCATATTTGGTTAGAACTTATCTAGGATATTTTTAATCCTGGAAAGAAGAAGAGGCAGGCACAGCCCCATCACACCCAGAAGTGGATGAAATGTCCTCCCTTCCACACAGCCATATAACTCAGAATATCAAGGTAAAAAAACTCCACAATATCTCCTTTGAACTGGGTTATCTGAGTCCACACTGCCATATATCCCATTTCAAAGTAGATAATGTGGGATTTTATTCAGCTATGTGGAAGGGGCCCCAGTTTCCAAAGTTGTGACCTTAGAGAGAAAAGAAGAGGCAGTTTCTGATGTATTGAATTTCTACTTGCATTGCCATTCCTTTTTTCCTTTTATGAATGCCTTAAATAGGCTGGAAGCCTGAGGGTAGGAACTGTTTTGTTGTTCTTTTACTTAGAATCATAGAGATGTAAGAATCCACAAAGGCCATCCAGTCCAACCCCTGCCATGCAGGAATAGACAAAGCATTCCCAACAAATGGCAATCCAGCCTCTGTTTAAAAACCTCAAGAGAAAGAGACTCCAAGAGCTCCTTGACAGTTGATTCCACTACTGAATGGCTCTTACTGTCAGAAAGTTCTTTCCAATGTTTAGGTGGAATCACTTTCCCCAAGGTTTGAATCTATTGCTCCACGTTCTGGTCTCTAGAGCAGCAGAAACCAAACTTGACCCCTTCTCAGTGTGACATTCTCTCTTCTCCAGGCTAAACACATCTGCTCCCTCATAGGGGCTTCCAAATCCTTTACCATTTTGGTTGTTCTCCACCTTTTGCCATTTTGGGGCCTAGCCAGAGCAGAATAAAGTGGAACTACAACTACAACTTCCATTTTTAGCTACTGCATCACATTGTTGATTCATATTCAGCTTGTGGTCTACTAAGACTTATAGATCGGTTTCACATGTATTGTTTTCAGGCCAAGTATCACTCATCCTATATCTGTGCATTTCATTTTTTTCTGCCTTAGTGCTTTATATTTCTCCCTGTTGAATTTCATTTTGTTGGGTTTGGCCCAGCTCTCTAATGTGTTCATGTCATTTTGAATTCTGATCCTACCCTCTGGAGTATTAGCTGCTTATAAAGCATGATGTACATTGATGGAATTATACAAATACATTGTTGTTTTTATGAGGAGTAGTACCATATCATTCCTATGGAGTAAATAATAGTACACATTACGTTTCATTCTTTCTCAAGATATATTGACCCCTCTTTTCTCACACAGGTATTCTGAATCTTGTTATGCTCTTGTTCTCTATATTGAGGTTACCGCATCCTTTAAATAGTTTTAAATATGTTTTTAATCACTTTTATGTTATTTTTATATCATTGATGTTTAATTCTGTTTTTCTGTTTGTATATTTGGGGATTTTAAACTGTATTGAAATGCTTTTAATATAAGCCACTGAGTCTCCTTTGTGGAGACAAAAAACAGGGTATATATAAATAAACATAAACATAATAATTATTACCTCACCAGGGCTGGGTAGGAATATTTTTCCCTTCCTTAATTTTTTTTAAAACTTAAGGGAAAAATACCAGGATACAACACTAGGATAACTTGGTTTTTTGCATCATACTGCTGACTGATAAGGTGAGCGTTACCAGTTAGATGCGATGTAGGGTTGTGTGATTGAGTAAATGACTGAGACCTGTTCTTTCATTGATGCAATTAAGGCAGGAATGAAGGGGTAGGAGGAAATGGCCATATAAGGAGGTACGAGCAGGCCAGGAACACAGCCGATGGGTTATCACATGATTTCCCCTTTTACATGTGTTTTGAGAGAAACGAAAGTAATGAAATGTAATACTGCACCACAAATATGCACCAATGGTTTGATATGTGGGCGGTCGTAAACTGAACCCACTGAATTGTATAAATAGACACTTGACCCTGTCTGCGGGGTTCTCCCTTTTCAGCATCTAGTTGTGCGTGGGATGAACCTCTGCAGCTGCATGAATTTTAGTAAACTGCTTTCTTTGGAAAAAAAAAAACTCCAGTTGTCTGTCTCCTACTTCCACTGCGTCCGCACAGACACACGACAAGCCGAGAAGAGGGGAAGTCTGGCTTCCGCTACATTTTCTGGTGACCCCGACGTGATTCCACAATAAGACGGGCCAGGAGATCGGAGACGGATCCCGTTGGCGGGACGGTCCCAACTCGGCGGTGGGGGCCAGAGGCAACTACCGTGAGACGAGAAGGGGCCCCTGAATATTGTAAGACCGGCTGCGGTACTTGCCTCTGATGCCAACGCCGGCCGACGGTGGGAGCCGCAACGACAGCGAGGTTCCAAAGAAACCAGCCAGGAGGAAAAGGATCCAGGGAAAAGTCCAGGGGCGAAGGTTGGTCCGACGTCTACAGCAATCTGGCAAGTATAGTGGTTAAATGAGACACTAAGGGAACACAGTTACCGGCGCCGGGAGGGACACACAAAGGTTCCCAGGGAGGTATAAAGGGGTTCTGTCTTGTGATTCCTGACGCATACCATTGAGTGTCCGGGTGCCCAGACCAAGGCAGTCCCCTCTATTAGGCAGAATGGGAGGCAGTGGGTTCAAATCCACCACCCCATTACAGTGTATGGTAGACAATTTCGGCTCAGTTGCAAGTAGAGCCGTAGAAGGAATTCCCCAGAGAACAAGACTTGTGAGGGTGCCCCAAGACCAAGTCGTGCAGGGCTCATGAGGAGTCGCAACTCCCGGGGAAAGGAAAAGAAAAAAAAAAAAGGAAAAGAGGGAAGGTGGCATACCCTTTTGAAAAAAAAAACTGTTTGATTTCTTTGTCATGTGTGGGGAATAATGAGTTTCAAAGTCTGCATGTTTCGTGGTAATATTGAAGTGAAAATGAAAAATGAGTCTATAGATTTACACAAAAAATGTTGAGCACAAATATCTAGAAATGTTTTATTACGGTTGAAAAAATCTGATTCGAAGAGGGTCTGTCTGTGTTAGTTTGCTTTTGCTGACAAGCTGCAGAGGCCAGAAAAAGGGAGGGAGGCTGTTAAAGTGGTGTTGAGGCTCAGAAACTGTCTTTCAAAGGAGTTTTCCTTGTTATTTCTGAGGAACAAAGGCTGTTTTCTTAAAAAGTTTTCCTTTGCACCTGGGCCTCATGCCAAAAAGATAGTGGGAAAATCTTGGCAGACAGTCCAAGGTAAAAACGATAAGTTTGTTAGAATGTTTCTTCCCTGTCATTCTTGTTAAACTCAGGCGAAATGCCCAGAGAAAGATAATGGAATTCCAGTGGACAGCCAAGGTCAATGAAAGCCGCTGTGAACTAGTGAAGTTTTAAAAATGTAATGTGAATTTAATATGAAAAAAAAAGAAAAGAAAGAAAATGATGATGTAAATGTGTATATATATATATATATATTGGGGTTCTGTCTTTCACCTAGATCTTAAATCCTTGCTTTGGACTTGTTTTGGGACAACTGGGTGAGAATGTTTCATGAGCTGAGAGAGAGTGTGTGACTTTATCTAAACAACTAACCACTAATCAGAATTCCTGTGGACCTTGTGTGAATGAGATGTATGTGTTGAATTCAAAATGCATAAAGAGTTATAAACAATGTTAGTAGATTTGTTCAGAAGCAATTCGGAAGCTGTAGATTTTTTTTTTTTTGGGAAAAAAAATGGTCTTAGGCTTGAAGAAAAAAAAATCCTTGTTTTGAAAGAACAATGCTTCAGTGTTTTTAGAGAACATGGTGATACAACAGATAAGAGCTGGACATCTGCCCAGAAATTGAATCTCAAGGAAAAAAAAATGAGCCTGAACAAGTGTACTTTTGAAAACTCAAGCCTCTGTGGGCTACTCCCCCTTTTTCTGTTCTACAGACTGTTTAAACCCCTTACAGGTTATAGGGAAATGTTGGAGGTTCTTTTTTTTGCAGCACTTTGGAATACAGGTGGTCTTGGTGAGTCAAGAAGAAGGAGAAGGAATGTGAATGAATGTTTTGGAGAGGAGATGGATGCTGAGGGGAGAGGACAAGGAGAGGAGTTATTGGTTGTGGAGACTTTGTATGGAAAACTGTCACAAGTTGGCAGTGCAAATATATATATATATATATTTATTTTTGAAAAAAAATTGATCCCATATTCCTGACACAGAAGGATTAAGAACTGACATTGATTTTTAAATTTTTGATTGACATTTTATTCAAAAAGGGAGCTAGTGCCCAAGTGATAAAAAGTTATCCTTCTGAGAACCAAAGACATGATATAATTGGCTACGTCTCATGTTGCTTCATAATAATTTTGTGAGATTTGGATTCTGGACTTTGTGATTTTGGCCCAACTCTTTCTAAAGGTTACGGAAAGGGAGGACTAGGACTTTTGTAAACGGGACATTAGATCATGCAAATAGGGGCATTTTTTCCATCGCCCCCAGCCTGGATTTTGCCAGATTTGAGAAGCGGCAGGAGGCTTTTCAACGTGTGTTACTAACAAATTTTGAGCTGTTCAACGAGTCGGTGTAAAAGGGGAATTGAGTAAGTTTAACACTGCAGCAGGACTGGAGTGGAAGATTGCATTGCAGCAAGTGGATAGACGATTGTTAAATCGTTTGCGGAAAAGAAAAGAAAAAAAGATGCGGAGAAGAAAGATTTTGTTGGATTTCAAGACGGATGAGTGTGTTGTCGAAGGCACAACCTCTGAGGAGGCCTGCCGTGGATGTGAGCGAAACGACTAGAGAGAGTGCTTCAAGAGCCATACAGCCTGGAAGGATGAGTATTTCCCTCCCCTTCTTTTCCCTCTCATTGTTTTTTGCTACAGGTCCTGAACTCCTGTATGGGATAAACCCAGAAGTCTATGAGACATGTTTATTGAGAGGCCTGGGAGGGCCTATAGGTGTTGCTGAGTGTTAAGGCTGTGATGGAGTGTGGCATCAGGCTGGAGGCTGTAAGGGCTGACCAACTCAACAACATACAATTTTCTATTTTGACCCAACTCTCCTGGTTAGGACCTTTCGTAACGGGACATTGCAAATAATTCGGATTTTTGCCGGATTTGAGAGACAATGAGGGACTTTTTCATATGCCATCTAACAACCTTGCTTTTTAAGCCAAAAGGAGGATATAGCACGGAGGCAATGTGACAAAGAATAAAATAAGTTAACCATTGCAGCAGGACCAGAGTAAAAAGGATTACTGCAGATCGCGAAAGAAGGCCCATGGAGGAATCATTTCTCAAGAGGCCATGGAGGGGTCGTTTGGGAGCTGAATAGTGGCCTACCTGCCCCACCCATGGAGAGACAAGGGATTTCAACAAGATTGGCTGAGACAAAAGTGATGCCGAACAGGATGATCGACAGATGGGTAATCCGTTCCCCCTCCCCCATTCTCTCTCACTGACTTCCTGCTTTCTTTTTCAGCTTTTTGGACTCCTGTTCCTAAATTGGAGATCCATAAGACATTGTTACTGAGAGGCCTGTTTTCCAAAATGGAGATCCATAAGGCATTATTACTGGAAGGCCTGTTTTGGAATCCAAAACCCGCAGGAGTTTAAGTCTACCCCACGCCACACGCTGGGTATACTGGATATGACAGCTAAAGCCCTGTGAGAGATGGAGATTTTCTTTACAGACTTTTCTTTACACAGAGACAATTCTTAGAGACTAGAGACTTGATTGGACAAAGAGACTTTCTTCAAATTAACTGAACATTATTCCTTTGATCAAGGAAGAGGAAACACACCCCCAGTTTGACTTTATGCCAAAGACTGAAAAGACCTGAAAGTTGGACATGTATGTAAATGGCCACCTCTGGCCATAGCAACAAATCCATCATCGGAAGAAGCCAAATGACTGGGCTAGATCAGAATTCTACTGTGGACTATGTCCTTTCTAAAACCTGATTAATATTTTTAATCCTCATGTGTTGTTTACCTCTGGTGATGAAACTATGTACAAATGCTATTCTGCGCTCATTTTCCACTGAAAAGATAGCTTGGCTGCAAGCTAGAAGGGATTGGAGGGACCCATAAGTCTGCTCATTTGGTTTGCTTCAGCTTTTGTATACACGCTTCGCAAAAAAAAAAAATGGGGGAATAAGGCAGGAATGAAGGGGTAGGAGGAAATGGCCATATAAGGAGGTACGAGCAGGCCAGGAACACAGCCGATGGGTTATCACATGATTTCCCCTTTTACATGTGTTTTGAGAGAAACGAAAGTAATGAAATGTAATACTGCACCACAAATATGCACCAATGGTTTGATATGTGGGCGGTCGTAAACTGAACCCACTGAATTGTATAAATAGACACTTGACCCTGTCTGCGGGGTTCTCCCTTTTCAGCATCTAGTTGTGCGTGGGATGAACCTCTGCAGCTGCATGAATTTTAGTAAACTGCTTTCTTTGGAAAAAAAAAACTCCAGTTGTCTGTCTCCTACTTCCACTGCGTCCGCACAGACACACGACAAGCCGAGAAGAGGGGAAGTCTGGCTTCCGCTACACAATGGCTTTTTTTTTCATGTCAGGAGCAACTTGAGAAACGGCAAGTCGCTTCTGGAGTGAGAGAATTGGCCGTCTGCAAGGATGTTGCCCAGGGGACGCCCTGATGTTTTGATGTTTTACCATCCTTGTGGGAGGCTTCTCTCATGTCCCCACATAGAGCTGGAGCTGATAGAGGGAGCTCATCCGCACTCTCCCCGGGTGGGATTCGAACCTGGCAGCTTGCAGATCAGCAGCCCAACCTTCAAGTCACAAGGCTTTAACCCACTACTCCACCAGGGACTATGGCTAACGTGAGCAATAAAATTGGTGTTAACCACAAGTCTGAGATGGCCATGTTGTAAATAATTCAGTTGTGTCAGTCTATTGAACTAAGGTTTCATTTTTCAATTTAGGGTGGTCTGCTCCGAACAGATACTACACATTCTATTGTCAGTAAAAATGACACCTTGCGCACCATATGTTAGCTTTATGATACTTTGGTTACATTTCAGCAGCATTTTTCAATTGCTTTGGCCCATTAGTTTGCTTTCTCCAAGTATCTATTTATTAATGAAAACTGGAAACCTCTTAAACTAGCTAAAATATAATTTAAGGTGAAAAGCTGGAAGGGCATCAGCTATAACACAGATGACCTCAAAGATACCCAGAGGAAGGTTTATGGGTTTGAAGTTTCATGTTTATTGATTCTTCCACTGGTGTAGTGATTTCAAAACATAACACAAATCATATTCTACTTTCACATTACCTCTGAAGAGTTAATAGACCAGGAAAAGATGGCTAAAATGTAAGCAAAGTATCATAAAATTAAAATACGATGGAGGAAGTTTGACCTATAAACTATTTTCTCTGTGCTGCTGAGGTCTTTCCTCTTTGCTCCCAAATGCAATTTAAAACTATTATTAACACTGCAGTCTCACATCCTACATTGTCTCATACACCGAACAGAGCCAAGAACATGAAACCACCATTGGATTAATTTAAAATGGCCACTCCACTAAGAAAATCCAAGTGCGAATTGGCCAATACTGTATATCTATCTAGGTCATTCTAGAACATTAATAGAACATGCTCTATTTTTATTCTCATTGCTTAAACAGGTACAATAGATTGCATCGAGATTTAGGAAATGTGCAACGGGGCTGGCAGTGGTAGAATTCTCTCTTCCTTCCCATGACAGCCCCTCAATCTTTGTCCCCATTTTGTTAAGCAGAGACTGGGGGTGAGTACAGCCAAATGGAAAAGGCTTTGGGGAAATTGGTAGAGTTACCTCTACTTCGTTAGAGGTGGGAAGTTTTGTTCCGTTCCCTTGGTCCCCATTATATAGTCTACATAACTCCTTGGGGGGGGCATTGATCTTCCACATACCATTTGTGGGGGGCTAGAGGGGTTGCCTTGGGCAAAAGCTTTCTGCAAGTCTCATTGCATGTACCCATGCTGGACTTAGTACAGAATATATCAAGATGTAATCATTAAGACAGTGTTCTAATAGCATTTGACATTAAAATGGCTGCACACACAAATTTAATATATGAAATTCTTGTTGAGAGTCCAAAACATTGTCATATTCCAAAATTTAAAAGGTACATTTTCTTCTGTGCCATTGTTTTGATTGTAGTAGCTTTTTTGAGATTTTTGAGAATGTTTTGAAAACATTCATTATATATACAAGAGAGATTTGGCAGAATTTTAAAAATTATTAATCAAAATTCATGTCATCTATATTGACTTGGCTTCTCTCATCTCTTTGGCAAGAAAATCATATGGCAGCTGAACTTCTCATCAGTCAAATGTACTGGCCCTTTCTCAGGTCAATGAAATATATAATGAGCCATTGTTCTTTGAGAACTATAGATTTTTTTAAAAGTTCACATAACTTGAAGACACACAACAACAAGAGGATGAGGAAGCATGAAACTCTGGAAAGCCACTAGGAGCCAGGAAAGACCATCTTGATCAAAAACACTCATTTGACACCAGATCTGTCATTACAGTAGAGCCTGGGTAGTGGTCTAAGTGTTGGACTAGGACTCTCCTGCATGTCACTGAATGTAATGACAACATCCGCAATTATGAAAAAACAGCAATGAAAACATCATTGTGTGCTTGTAGAGCTAGATGAAGAAACAAAATTATTTGAAGCATCATTGTAATTGGGTAATGATGACAGCTATGACCGGAGCACTCATATGCATTCGAAATTAGCAGAAAGTTTTAGCTATAATACAATACATGTAAACCGATCTTATGAAAAATGTTTTTGTGGTTATATCTAACTAAATGGGCATTTTTATTTTTAAAACTTCTGCTGAAACATTGCACAAACATTTTATATAGTCCATTTTATAGTCCAATCCATCTATCTGATCCTATGTTGTGTTGTCGAAGGCTTTCATGGCCGGGATCACAGGGTTGTTGTATGTCTTTCGGGCTGTGTGACCATGTTCCAGAAACATTCTCTCCCAATGTTTTGCCCACATGTGGGCGAAACGTCGGGAGAGAATGCTTCTGGAACATGGTCACACAGCCCGAAAGACATACAACAACCCTGTGATCCTATGTTATTTTGTCTGATCCTCTACCTAACACCTGCATTGAGTCTTCTATTTCTGTGGTCAGTTCATAGATGTACTATGCCTATATGTGATAGTTATTTGGTAAAGTAGCTCTCAGTGCTTGCAGATACCATGAAGTAGACTATAATCTCATGCACCTCTCCCCCAGCTTTTCCATAACATCTTCCTACACTTGAAAATGCTTCTTCTCTATTTTGAAATGAATAGCTAGACCAATCTTGTTCAGATTCTTTAAAATAGCCTTCTTGTTGTTCACAGCCCACTCAGGTGAACTGGGTACGAAAGAGCTAGAAAAATAACATTCTTCAAACATGGATTGCTATAAAGTTGGTTGCAAGGTGCTTGAACCAAATAGTTAAGATAATACTGGAAACATAATGACACAAAGTGATATCTTCTTTTTAATCAGAGGAATACTTTTTACCCTTAACTTTCTTTTCTCTGTCTCCATGGAAACTTGTAATAATGTATACCTGTATTTTTTATTTCCAACTATTTATATTAAAAAGTGCAGAAACAAATTTGTTAGGATGAATAGACAAATTTCACAGATGAAATTTAAAGGATGTTGAGAATACCTTTCACTTCTCAGATCCTAAACAAATAAAACACCAGATCTTTCTCTTGTTGCCCTTGCTGATCTGAGGAACTGTTTTTTACCCCCCTTCAAAGGGGCATGCATTGTAACATTTTAAGTTTGCAAAAGCAGTTGAGAAAATTTTCCCTGATACCAACATTGCTGAGTAGGCTAAAATTGCAATTATTCAACTGAGGCTGGAACTACACTGCCCAATATCCCAGGATCTGATCCCAGATTGTCTACTTATCCCAGATTATATGGCAGTAGAGACATATAATCCAGATCAAAGCAGATAATCTGGAATCAGATCTTGAAATATAGGGCAGTGGAGATAGCCTGAGACCAACTTGCAATGATATGTATAAAATCATGTTGTTAGTTAAGCATAGGACTTGTTGAAGTCACTAAAATTTCAGTGGGTATTTGGGGCAACTAATAGAGTCTGGAGCAACAAAGAATAATGTGTATGCTTGTGTGTGGAAATCTAGTAAAAACAGTTGTATTACCTCCATGTAAAAAGCTAACACAATACAGGGAAAGCAAGACTAATCCTTCCCCCTTCTCCCCGTAACGTACCTGCTCACCATGCTATGAACAGCACATGGTTCATGTCTCAAGGAAATGGTATTGTCTAAGAAAAACTACAATATAGAATTTGTACAATCCAGTGAAGACTTCAACATGTTCATAAATTCTTTTTAAAATTAGGGTTACCAAATTTCATAGAGCCAGCATGGAGCCTGACCGGAAGTAGCTGTGTGTCATATGATGGGATCCAGTGGGCTCCGTGCTGGCTGTGCTGACAAATTGTTCTAGGACAAGGAAAACAGGCAATATGGTGAGGTTGTAAGAATCACTGATATATTGTTGGATAGCATAACATATCCCAAGTAGTATCACTTTTTACAATTGAGATTGAGAGCTGTTGAATATCCACTTGTAGAATGAGCTATTTTTCTCTGCCTTTACCAAGTGGTTCTTTGTCCCTTTGTGAAGCTGAGGAATGTTTCACAGTGATATTCTATGTCAGCACTCCTATGTGGCTTGGTTGTGGTTATCTCAAGAACTATGTTCTTTCCTTCAAGGCCACTCAGGACCTGGATCTTTGGGAAAGGTCATAATCTGTCCTCCCACCCACACAAATGCATCTGATGGAGGTGTGTGAGAGAGCCTCCCTAATAGTTCCTAGGTTTTGGAACTCCCTCAAAAGTTCATTCATTGTCGTTTCCATCTTGAGACTAGGGGCATATATGCTATTATCTCCATCTTGAGATTGGGGATGCATTTAAACCCATTAATGCACTTTAACTGCCATGTCTTAATGGTACGGAATCATAGGAGTAGTAATTTGGTGAGACTCCAGCTCCCATAATTCCATTGGTAGTTAAAGTGACATCAAACTGCATTAATTCTACAATATAGATGCACCCAGGATTTCATTGAAAAGTTGAACTTTTCTATTTCTTCTCTCATACTGGGAATACTACCCAGTATGACAAAGTCTTTTGTAGAATTTGTTATCGTTGGTTCTATTAAACCCATTATTCCCAACTGTGTACTTGAATTTTTTAACTCAAAAATTAGCCTGTCTCCATGTTGTTTTGTATTTCCAAGGGCATTCACAGGATAGAGTTCTGCCTTTATGGCTGAAATGCTAGCTCTTCAGAAATAGTAACTCTAAAAGGCAATAGTGCTCAGTCCTTTAAAATTCAAATGGCTTATTCTCTACTTTCTGCCTAGTATGTAATATTACAGCCAACCAAATCAGGACTCTGGCATTAACATCGCTCTATATGTCTTTTCCAATTAGGTAAAAAAGCCCTTTGCTCTTTTAATTAATTTTTGCTCCATTCAGAAAATTCTGGTTTTCTTTCCAGCTGCTCTTCCTTTCTCTCCTTTCTTTTCAAGCATAGCAAACCTTGCCAGAATATGTTTTAATTATTCCTGTGGCACTTTGACAAGAACTTTTTTGGCTAATTAATGTTTCAACAATGTAGACTTTTAAGGACACATGAATTGCCAAGCTGGATCAGACCAATGATCCATGCAACCTAGAGCTCTGCCTTCAACAACAGCCAGATGCTCTGGGGAGCTCACACAGCCTTCCCTGCCAATCATTCCTGCTACCTGGCAGTTAGGTACATTTTGCTTCAGAGTAAAGAGGTTTTGTTTTAAAACCATCACACCAAAAGCCAATATGGATCTATATCCTGTATTAATCTTTTAAACACCATTTAGGCTAAGAGTCATTAACATACTTAAATTTAACAAAATGCTAGTTGACAGCCATGAACACAAAGGACTTTCACTCCCTTTCTTCCATCACTGCAATCTCCTGAACTTCCCAAAGACCTGCTGCAGAGGAATGCCTAATGCTGGCTTAGGTTTTGAGGTCTTTTGGACGCCCCAGGTAAAAGCACGGGAACTCACACTTTTTGCAAGTTGTCTAGATGTATCCCAAATCTCATTTCCTCACCAAATGAGCCTGTGAAAATGGTGAAATCAAGAGAAAGCTCTCTCTCAAGGATCTTAAGGTTTGGGTAGGTTCATTTGGAGAGATAGTTCTTTCAGAGTCCAAAAAGTAATTTCCCCATGTATATAAGGAAGAGGACCGAGAAATGAAAAAGGCTTCTGCAGAGTATATATATAATCAGCCATGAGATACAGTGTATCCTATATAATATCTAAATCTAGAAGATTTATCCTAAAAACCAAAAAAAACCCAAAACCTGGGACAACTTATCCATAAGTCAATTGGAGTACTGTACCTTAACTGTTATATTTAAAAAAGAACCATCCCCTTCTCTGAGTAGATTGACAAAAGGCAAGAGCTCAGTCTGTTCCTGAAGACACAAAAAGAAGCACCAACCCCCTCTACTCTCTGCCATCGTGCCATTTCGGGTTTAATTTAATGGCTGGGCAAGGAAAAACTGGCAGGAGCAGCTGGACCTCTGCAGCAGTATTGGTGCTTTACTTTCTCCATGGAAAAGCTCTCCACTTATCCCTGGGTCCCACAGACCACTTACTACAATGCAGTCGGAACCCTGCCACATACTCGATGGAGGACCTTCTCGCAGCAACATCAGAGGCACTCCAAGTGGCCAGATTCTGGTCAAAGGATATTTAGTATAATGCCAAATTTTGTACTTTGTTTGTGTTTCTAAATACATTATAACTGTATCCTTGGTTTCACTTCTGACACAATAAATGAATCCCTGGGTCAGATCAAATTCATGATTTTGGCCCCAAAATCTTTCCTTAACTAATATATGGCACCGACTTATACATGAGAAAATATGGTATGCTACAGATGGTTCTATTTTTCTTTTAAAAATAACTGTTAGAAACCGACAACATCATTTCTGCTGCAGTCATTATGCTTGGCAACAAGCAGATTTACAGTTGTGTTAATAATTTAGGACCATAGACCATGGCATTCATGATTCAACATACCTTCTCTTTCATTTCAGTTCTTTCCTCGTTTTGACTGGGATTCATTTTCACCTTCAAAGGAAAGAAGCAAGCAAGAAGGATACACTGGTTGCCAAAATGGAAGCACACACGAACAGGAGAAGGAAGGTTGGAGCTGTTAAATGTTATGCAACTAATTTCTAAATACTGATGTGATTACAGTCTATGGTGTTTCTTTTTTTTAAAAAAAAAATTCTATACAGCATGCTTACCATGGCAACCTTTTGATTATATAGTTCACATTTTTCTGAGTTTCAAAGATACACTGTGCTTTCTTCAAAAGACTCCCACACATCTCTTTGCAAAGCAGCATGAACATTTTGCTAACACACATGTTCAATCACACATGCACACACACACACCTGCAAGTATTTTGACAACAACTTCTTTGGTCTTTCTTTTTTCTGATACATAGTTGAAGCATGGTGTGTTATATGGCTGTACACCACAGCAATGTACATATGAATGCTATAGCATGATACATACAGTCTTTAACCTTGGACATTTTGTTTACTTTGTTCCCTGATCAGAGTGGTCTCAGAGAATGACGGGTTTGTATCTAGCTACATAGTTAGATGATACCTGGCCCTATGTGCTGATCACAAAATGGTTGGAGACAAGCAACTGCTGAAATATGAATCCTGGGGAATGAGAAGATTTGCCATAGATACACCTGGACAGAACTTTACACTATGTCCCTCTAGGTAAGATCTTGAGCAATTTTGACTTCCTTCTGGCTTGCTCTTGTCCTTTCCTATCTTCATGTTATCTGATTCTCTGTAAGACTCTATAGATACATGCCTGGATTTGCTTTTCCCCATGTCTCCCTTTCAATTTCCTTACAACTAATTTTGTCCTTCTCTATCTATCTGAAGTAGAATGTCAGTTGTCTTCTCTAGGCAATTTTATGTTCCAGTGTACAATAATTTAGGTAGTCTTTTGCTTGCTGTTTCGAAGCAGTATGGTAACCTTTGCTTTGCTCCTTTCAGTCATTATTAAATCAAGGACAACCACTTCTCTTATGTAGCCCTTGAATAACTGTACGACAGAACAATAATTTTATAATATCTATTATATTGTTTTGTTGCATTATCTAAATATACACTGTATTAAATCACCATGAAGATATTTGAAATTACCCAAGAACAAAAAAAATCATCCTTTCTTTTGCTGTTTCCTCTAATTTCTTTGCCAAGATCGATTTCAGAGCTTTAATCAAGATAGTGATCAAATGTCACCAATACTGGAATCCGATAGTGTGGCTGTTTGCAATGTTTCTTCGGTTATTTTTTCATCCTATCACTTGTACGTAATACCCCATTAAACACAAAGACTGTTCTATAAACCAGTCCTAATGCCAGTGTGATCTAGACTGTCCTTTCTATAGGTTTTTTTTAAAATTTTGGATTAGTTATACTAAATAATTCTCACTATTCTTCTGGGTTCAGCTAGAGCAGTGGTTTCCAACCTTTGGGCTTCCAGGTGTTTTGGACTTCGACTCCCAGAAATCCTAGGCAGCTTACCAGCTGTTAGGAACTGTGGAAGCCGAAGTCCAAAACACCTGGAGGCCCAAAGGCTGGGAACCACTGAGCTAGAGCAAACTAGCTCCCAAAGCAAAGAGCTCTGACACTGAACACTTCACAGAATGGAAAGTCCTGTAAGTCTCTTACTCAGTGGTTCTCAACCTGGGATCCCCAGATGTTTTTGGCCTTCAACTCCTAGAAATCCTAATGGCTGGTAAACTGCCTTGGATTTCTGGGGGTTGTAGGCCAAAAACATCTGGGGACCCCAGGTTGAGAACCACTGCTCTTACTGGAGGGTGATGTCATGGAGCAGTAGCAATGACCTCTGTCCAGTTTGTGTGCATGTGTGTTTCACCATTTTTTGCCATTCCTTTATCCAGGGACAGAAATCACACACAGTTGCCTATCTGCTTGCCACATAAGTGATCACATTTTTTTAAAATATTAACTTAATTCAGAATTCCACATAACATTTCAGACAACACTTCCAAATTGTATTTTGCCATGCCCTTGGTGCCCCTGTGTATTATGAGTCTCCATAATATCCAAGTACCAGCCTATTTAGATATCATACAACAGAATGGACTTTCCTCTATGTAGAGTTATTCTTGACATTAAATTATATGGATGCACCATCCAAGAGGTGGTCACTTCTAGTGATTGCTTTATATATCCCCAGGATATGTGCTCCCATCCTAGGACCTTCATGCTACACAACATCTGCTGATAAAGTAATCGTCACAGTAGGAACTGTTCACAGTGTTCCTGAAAGCCTCCTGTATGTATCTCTGAGATTCTTCCAATCACTTTTTTTAGCTTCAATCATACAAATTGGCTCTCTGGGACAACTATGCAATAAATTTCATTCTGCCACTCTTGATTAAGCTTACTGCCTTTTAATTGATGTTTTCCTTTTATTTGGTTCTAATATTATACCCATTTGCCAGGTAAATTCAGTGTACAGTTGCTGCTGCTGCTCAGTCGTTTAGTTGTCTCCGACTCTTCGTGGCCTCCTGGACCAGTCCACGCCAGAGCTCCCTGTCGGCCGTCACTGCCCCCAGTTCCTTCAAGGTCAACCCAGTCACTTCAAGGATACCGTCCATCCATCTTGCCTTTGGTCGGCCTTTCTTCCTTTTTCCTTCCATTTTCCACAGCAACATGATCTTTTCCAAGCTTTCCTGTCTCCTCATGATGTGGCCAAAATACTTCAGCTTTGCCTCTAAATCCTTCCCTCCAGTGAGCAGCCGGGCATTATTTCCTGGAGGATGGGCTGGTTGGACCTTCTTTCGGTCCAAGGCACTCTCAGGATTTTCCTCCAGCAGCAGAGTTCAAAAGTGTCTACCTTCCTTCACTCAGCCTTCCTTATGGTCCAGCTCTCGCATCCATAGGTTACTATGGAGAATACCATTGCTTTGACTATGCGGACCTTCGTTGCCAGTGTGATGTCTCTGCTCTTCACTATTTTGTCAAGGTTGGCCATTGCTCTCCTCCCAAGAAGTAAACATCTTCTGATTTCCTGGCTGCAGTCTGCTGCAGTGATCTTCGCACCTAGAAATATAAAGTCTGTCACTGCCTCCACATTTTCTCCTTCTATTTACCAGTTATCAATAGGTGTAGTTGCCCTGATCTTGGTTTTCTTGACATTTAACTGCAACCCAGATTTTGTACTTCCTTCTTTCACCTTGGTGTTAAGGCTCCTCAGCTCCTCCTTGCTTTCGGCCATCAGAGTGGTATCATCTGCATACCTAAGGTTGTTCATGTTTCTTCCAGCAATTTTAACTCCAGCCTTGGATTCCTCAAGCCCCGCATGTCACATGATGTGTTCTGCGTACAAGTTGAATAGGTAGGGCGACAGTATACAGCCCTGCCGTACTCCTTTCCCAATCTTGAACCAGTCTGTTGTTCCATGATCTGTTCTTACTGTGGCTACTTGGTCTTTATACAGATTTCTCAGGAGACAGACAAGGTGACTTGGTATCCCCATACCACCAAGAACATGCCATAGTTTATTATGATCCACACAGTTGAAGGCTTTAGAATAGTCAATAAAGCAGAAGTAGATGTTTTTCTGAAACTCCCTGGCTTCCTCCATTATCCAGTGGATATTGGCAATTTGGTTTCTCGTTCCTCTGCCTTTTCTGAACCCAGCTTGGACATCTGGCAACTCTCGCTTCATGTATTGCTGGAGTTTGCCTTGCAGGATCTTGAGCATTACCTTACTGGCATGGGAAATAAGTGCCACTGTATGGAAGTTTGAGCATTCTTTAGCAAAAGTTTTTATAAAATACCAAATGGATACATAAATAGTAATTAGCTCCATCATCTTGTTTATTTTTCACAAGTGTCCAGGTACATGTTCCTACAGTCAACAAGAACAGATAGTGGGAAAACCAGGCTAGTCCCATGTCTTACACAAGTTTAAATAAAAGCAGGAGCATGGTCCAGGCAGTCCAAGGTACAAACTTGAAAGGCAGCCCTGAGTCTGGTCCAATGCCAGTAAGGGAGGTACTAGAAAGTGTAATATCAAACGCACACTGAACTTTAGAGATCCATGAAGTCAGGCAAGATCCACAAAGAGAGCATTGGAACCTATTGTCTGCAGCAACAGAATGGCTTTGGCTGAGCTAAGTAATTTATAACTAGCTGTAAATTAGTCCAGCTGGCCTCGGTAGCTTAGCAATTTCTTTTAAAAGCAGATCAAAGCATTTTCTCTCTCTCTCTGCAACTGGTGTTTTAATCTACAGAGCTCCACAAGCTGAAGTACCTCTATATATTCCTCATGGCTCTGCTTCTGCCATTGCCATGGCAGTTCTGCTATCCTCTTCTAGCTCTAACTGGAGTCTGTCATTTTTTCTCCTTTTCATTGATAGAAGCACGCTCCTCTTTGTGGGACATGACACTCATCCCCAGCAGTTAAATTCTTAGAATAACTTCTGAGCATTCCATGTTGTAGCCCCAGCTTAATTTTTGGGACTCTCTGCTCTGAACTCACAAACTTATTCTGTGTGGAGTCAGTGTGCATAAATGCTTCACTAGTATAACTCTTGTCAAGATCTGGTATAGCACAGTATTTCACTTGTGTAACTTCATGGGATTGTGAATTGGAACCAAGATGACCAAACCGTTGGGAGGGTGCTAAGGTTGTTCCTGTGTCTCCATCAGAATCTGCTGGGAAATGTTGTGCAACCCAGAAGAACATTTACTCAAGGACATCTCAGAGACACCCTTCATGTAAGTCAGCAAAAGCTTCAACCCCACCAAAAATTTCAGAAAAAGAAATAAACAAATGGCAACAAATGATAAATCAATATTGTAATAATGGGAAAAGAACAGATTAAACAAAAGAACTCTGGTAAAAATCCCAAAAAGAAGGAAGATTAGGCCTACTGAGTATAAAAAAGTATTGTGAGGCAAATTAATTAAGATGTGTAGTAGAAAAGATGATGAATAGAAAGGGATGAGAATGGATGAAATCAGGGAATAAGAGTGGAAAAAGGACAATATATTTTTAAAAAATTAGAAGGAAGAAACTAAACTGATTGGAAACATACTATTAATAAACATTATGGAAATATGGAACAAACATAAAGGACAACTAATTAGTCATAATTCAGTATTAACACAATGGAAATTGATTTCCCAAAGGAATTAAAAGAAACATTAGATAAATAATTTGAAAACAGGGAACTGAAAAGGTAGGAAATTGGCTAGAATAAAAAATGGGAAAAGTAAAAATGAGAGAGGAACTGAGAGGAATAAATATTTCATACCTCCACTGGATTCAGCTGGAAAAAATGGAATAAAAATTGGTGAGTCCGAAATAAAACTGGAAAACAAATAAAGCAATTTGAGGAAATAATACTAAAAGGATTAAAAAGAGAAAATAAACAATTAAAAGGAACGACAAGTAAAATATATAAAATATTAATTAAGGATACGGGGGGAGACTAACATTAAGAGAATTGTGAGAGGTAGAAGTAGGAATAAAAATAACTGGGAAAGAATGAGAAGAGATATGGAAGGCAAAACAATTTAAACATGTCAATTATAGTAAAATAAAACTATTATAAATTAATTTGGAATTGGTATTTAACACTGAGAAGGCTAAACATAATGAATAGAAACTATAATGAAAAATGTTGGAGAGGGTGTCAGGAAACTAGAACTTATATGCATATGTGGTGGAACTGTATATGTACAAGATTTTTGGGAAATGGTTATAAGGGAAATAGAAAAAAAATGGATCTCGGAAAAACAATCTATGTGGTTTCAGATTCAATGACTTGAATGATGTCAAAACAACTTTAAAATCATGGGTCACAAAGCAAGACCCTGATTTTTCCAAAATGGTTTTGATGCCCAGGTTAAATGTTGGCGCAAATGTGTACAAATTGATGGTGACTATGTTGAAAAGTATTTTTGTATAAGGGCCAGTTCAGGCTATGATCTGTAGCAACTTCTGCTGTTATATGTTCATTCATAATGTTTTTATGACACAGGAGGCAAAAGCTTTTGACCTACCTTCATATTATGAATATAGAAATTAAAAGGAATCCGGCAGAAATATTACTATCAATTAAAGCAATGAATGGAAAGATAAGAGGAGAAAAAACTTAATAACATGATTTAACAACAGCTAGATTATTAATAGCAAAATATTGGAGAATGGCATTGAATGATACACTAACATCAAATTTAAAAGCAAAGAAGGGGCTATGGAAAAATGACTTTGAAAATATCTGGAGAAGATTTTTCAGAAAAAGTATTGAAAAAGAAGATGGGAATTTACCTCCACATGAAGAACTGAACTTTTGGTGGGATTTTAGAAGAAGAGATGGCTCTGGAGAAGGGGAGCACAGGGATAAAAGAAAATAAAAGAGGGGGTGATGCATAATCATAAGAAAGGTGAACTTATGTTTTATATATGTTTATATAATTGTCAACCTTTTTTTTAAAAAAATGAAAAGCTTCAACCCTGAGTGGAGCTGGACAGGTCCGTAGCGAGGGGGGGGGGGGGGTTAGGGGTTCAAACCCCCCCCCCATTTTTTAGGTTATAAAAAAACCTGGTTTACTCATGAATTTTAAATGGTTAACCAAATCCCCATGCTAAGTCTATGAGACGCAAAACATTAAGAGTCCCTCCAGTCACTATCTCAAGCAGATATTGACATGTTTGTAGTGCGGGGTGTTTGTG
Organism: Anolis carolinensis; assembly: GCF_035594765.1. Lineage (NCBI taxonomy): Eukaryota > Metazoa > Chordata > Lepidosauria > Squamata > Anolidae > Anolis > Anolis carolinensis. Next base: position 267,131,824 of record NC_085842.1, read on the forward strand.
TGTGTGTGTGTGTGCTAGGGGTTCACCCCCCCCCCCCCCCCGAAATTTTCAAAACCCCTCCCGAATTTTTTTTCTGGCTACGGCCCTGGAGCTGGATATTTACCCTCGAGTAGAACTCCAACAAGATTTTGGCTTCCATTATTAAGGAGGAAGCCAGAAGCTCAAATTAGTAAGCAGTTCCAACACAATCAGACGCTTGAGTCATCTTCCAAGTGTCAGTAATCACGTACGTTTGTGCATATCCCCCAGACTTCATGTCTGCATTTAAAAGACTGCTCTCAAAGCTCCAAACGTATGTCATCTGGCAATGTCATGCGTTTTCTGATGAGCTTCCATTTCATTTGGATGAAATGCCCTCTAAGCTATGCAGCTATAAAACATAATGCACATAGCAACATAGTCCAGCTGTTTCAGTCAAGCTTAGTCAAGGTCTTTCCTGGCAATTGTTTTTATTTTTTTCACAATATGTGTGCACTCATGGTCATCCAGGCTTCTAGAGACTTTCACTACTGGAATTAGCAACTGGATTTAGGCCACGGGTTGCAAAAATGTAGAGGGTGGAGTAATGGGCTGGGCCCTGATTGACAACTTCCACATTGAAGATTTAACCTTGTGAAAAGTTGACACAGTACTAAATTTGAAGAGGTTATTAAAGAAGAAAAGAAGATGGAAATGAGGGAGACAGAAGGTCAGGTGGACATTGGTGAATGTAAAGTGGTGTAGAAGGTAGGAGTAGTTGTTTTAAGAGTGCTACACCTTAGTACCAGTTAGACCACAATTTTTACACTTTGATAAGGGCCACAGCTCTGTCTCATGGAATCTTGTGATCTTGTGTTTAATGAAGCATTTCAAATCCTCTTCTAGAGCGCTCCAGTGTCAACTGATGTTTTACAGGCCCATCTACATAGATCATTCAGTGCCATTCAAAGCTAGCTTCAAACTATGGTGGCCAGACAATACACTTAGAATCATTGAATCATAGAGTTGGAAGGGACCTCATGGGCCATCCAGTCCAACCCCCTGCCAGGAAGTAGGAAAATCACATTCAAAGCACATCCACCAAGGAATTGTAAAGAAAGTCCTTAATGTGCATCAATGCTCAGTGATTTGAATATTCACCATCTGGACCTCAAACTGGTTCCAGGATTTTCAATGTAATCATCTGCAAAGTGAAATCACTTTCTTCAATACTGGTTTGAAACAGCATTAAATGGTCAGTATATATGGGGTCCAAGTTAGTGACTCCATTAAATGTTTATTTTAACTGTAAAACAGTATCCAAAGTTTTGATCCCCTCCCTGAAATGTTTGCTTAAACTTGGAATGTTTTCACTAACACACTGACATGGGAGACACCAACCACCACAGTTGCAATGTACTCCTTTAAATTGCAACAATGCTAGAACTCTCTAGCTGAGAAGTCCAAGCACCTCTCAAAATAATACATCTAAGGATTTTGTGGGATTGGATACATGGCTGTTGTAATTATATTGAACTCCTATAACTCTCTTACTGTCTTTTTGATGACTTTATATCTCAATCATGTCATTATGTCTGTCTCTTTCCACCCATCTCTCCTTCTCTCTCCATATAAATATGGAATGGATTTATTTTGCTTTCTTGGGCAAATAGTGAACAGAGGAGAAAGTGATGGTGGTAGTGGCTGTGGCCCTCAGGGTTCCTCCCAGCAAGTCCCTTCAGTCTTGATGAAATATTTGTTGTATGTTTGGAAATGAAGGGTTGAAGTGGTGATGATTCAAGCAGCCACACTCGCCTCCATTCCTATGGGATGCCCTGCTGCTCTGCCCCCACTTCCTTAGTCAGCCACCATTAGCCCACTACTACCCCTTTCGACACTTTCTCTCAAGTACTTTAGTCTTCACTTACAATTAGTGCCAGCCCTAGCATTAGCCACATTGAAGTAGTTATCACAGCCTCAATTCAGAATAGAACAGAAAGGCTGCAAATTATTAGCTATTAATTCATTTATACTGTATTTTGCTGTTACAGGATTTTCTGCTAGAGACACAAACCCTTTGATTAATTTCCACAGTTTGGAGAGGTGATGTTTGCTACTCTGCTTCAGGCTGCAAAATATATTGGACTAACTATACCTACAAGGCAGATCAGATTCAGCACTACTACTTGTTCCTCTTCTATGATCTTGTCACAAAGGGCACTTTTCAACAGCATTCACCACCTCTGCCCTATTTCACCCATGGAGTCTGCTGGCTCCCATCAAAGAAAGCCGACGGGACTCCGTAGGTGAAGTAGGGTAGAAGTGTGCTCCATGCGCACTCTGTGCTTCCCCCATGATATTGCCCTTAGCTAGAGCAGGATGATGTGGGGTGTGGTGCACTGGGGTCCCCATGCCCCCCAATGATGTGAGACAATGTGGGACGACTCTGGCGGCCATGTGGCAAGGTTGCTAATCCCCATCTGTCAGGGTATTGTGTATTGTGAAATGTTAAAATCAATCTGGGTTGTTAGAAATGCCTTCTGTGTTAGTTTTCGGCAAGGCATTTCAGTAGTTTTGGAGTTAATGGGAACCTGCTATGATTGACGTATCACAGGACCAATGGGGTCAAGTTTGTTTGACCGGGACTTCCTTCTTGGTCTGTGGAATGCAGGGGAGTGTCTGTGTGTGTTGGGTTTCGGCTTGAGCTTTCACTGAAGATGGACTATGAATGCTATGCTCTGAAGCCGAGAAATGCAACTGTAAATAGATTATGTAAATAAAGTTAAACAACAGTTAAACAACTGACCCTTCACCTGCTGGAGTGTTTGTTTGACCAGTGCTGATTCTCCGCATGGGAATACAGTCTGGAGAAGGAGGTGAGACCGGGATGATGAATTTTGGAATTCACTCTGCACCCCATCATCCCCTGACACCATCCTCTTGCAGATAATGGGCAAGATGACACAGTGTGCTTTCTGATGCCTTTCCTCAGAAAATTACTTGAGAGCTTAGTGGGTCTAGCCCAGGCATGGGCAAACTTTGGCTCTCCAGGTGTTTTGGACTTCAGCTCCTACCGACTGCTAGGAATTGTGGAAATTAAAATACAAAACACCTGGAAAGTCAAAGTTTTCCCATGCTTGGCCTAGCCACTATTATTTTCATTCTTGTTTCAGAATATTTGTTTATGTGGCACAGAGTATCAAGCTGCAAAGGCTGGGTTGTGGCTCAAGAGCTTACAATGTTAAGAGAACAATGTGAATGAGTTTCGGGTCATTTGGAAAATCCCATAGCAGACTATTGATAGTTTTACTGAGCAGCAAAAGAATGTGATCTAGTTATCTTCTTGTGGTTTTAATACTCTGACTGGGAGTTCCCAATGAACTGTATGAGCCATGCAAAATGGAAACAATCCAGCTTCATCTTGGCTGAATATCATGCTTTTGGCAGAACACTTGTACAGAGAGAGACCTCCTTTCCTACTCTTCTGGCTCTCAGGTTTCAAAACTCAAATGAGACACAGACATTTGCTTCCCATCTCAGCCTCTCTGCTGACACAATGCATGCACACATATGGCAGGGTGTGTGGGTGTGCGCTTACAAAAACTGAGCAAGTGGTCAGAAGAAACAGAGGATACTGATGGGCAAGCAAAGACAGATGAGGCACTTAGCAGAAAAAATGAGCAAACAGCTCACTGTTCTTTTCAAATGGGGAAAAAACACAAGGCGGTTGGAAAGCAGAATTGAAGATGCATCTAAATAAGGTGTAGGATTATGACCTGTATAATCTGGATCCAATTGGATTGGCATTTATTGTCCCTCCTTCCCCTACTCTTAAAAATCATAACAGAATAATATATTTTAATTTAGTAAGTCAGAAATTGGAATTAAAAGTAAACCAAAACCCTATAAATATCAAACTCTTTGACAGGAAAGAGAAAATGAAGGCTTTTTATTTACTTTTTGAGTGAGTAGTACTCCCAAGATCTCCTAACTAGGATAAATCATTTTTCATTTAATGCCCACCAAATTTTTTGGGATACTGAATCTGGGTGAGAATATCAATGTGTTGGGCATAGATACACAATGATAGAAAGATTGAATCCCAATTAACAGAAATTATTGGAGAACTGTGAGCTACAAAATGATGTAAAAGTATAATCAGTGATCCGGTCTAGTTGACTTTTTAAGAATATGTTTAGATGCATCAGCAACAGATGGATGCCTTTTATTTAAGCTAGAGTTTCTCAAATTGTGCTCCTCCAAATGTTTTGGACTTCAGCTTCAACAATTCTTAACAAGTGGTAAACTGGCTGGGATTTCTGGGAGCTGAAGTCCAAAACACCTGGAGGAGCACAGTTTGAGGGACACTAGTTTAAGCAATGAATGTATCCAGGACTTCATCCAGTCCAGCCTTGTTTAACTTCTGTTCTCTCATCATTTATAGTGAAGAAGAGGCTATTAGACATGCTGCCTATGGAGGAAGGGATATGTGGTCAAACATATGAATGAGTGTGCCTCTAGATTTACATCATATAGAAAAAGGAAATCTTGAATATCCTTGGCAGTAGCAAGAACCTAGACCACAGTGCGGGCGAGATCCCCCCCCCCAAAAAAAAACTGATCTGGCTCCCAAGGAATTATAATGACTATCAACTGTTGGTCAGTTCCTTCCTCTTGGGTTTCACAACTCCAGATACTCTTGGATGGATCTGATAGGTTGGAACAATTTCAAAAACAACTACACATCTCATTTATTTCTGAGTACAATTTACAGTGCTGATGTTTATCTTTATAACCTAGTCCTATAATTGTTGAAATACTTTTTGGACTATTGCCTACTCTGAAAATATACAGTATCCACAGGGGATAGATTCTCAGATGGATATGTGAAACCACAGATAATAGCAAAATTTATTGAAATAAAGAACATCTGTCCTGGTGCCATAGAATCATGTCAGAAAACCTAGAAAATACTTAGAGGGAATATATTTTGTCAGACATAAATAAATGAAACTCTAGATGCCTGGTTCATTGAAATGGGGATCAAATTGTATATCTGAAGGACATTCTATAATTTGGACTAGGAGCAATACTATTGTCACATTTTCAGATGTGACAATCACAGCATATTCAAACAATTCTTAAGCTTAAGAATATGATCAAAATACAATCTACAATGAAAAAGAGCCATTTGCAACATGTTCTGATCGATATACCTTTCGTTTTCTTTTTTTAGATTGTGGGCATTCTACTCTCTATTTGCTTGGATCTAAACTAGATCCAAGACTTCACCAAATTTGCTTCTTTTTATAAACAGGACTGAGATCCAGTAGAGCAGTGGTTCCCAACCTTTTATTTGACCAGGGACCACTTTGACCAGAGTCCACTCTCCAACATTAGTACCAAAAGGGTTACGAATCCATTTTTGGTCAACTTTAGATTTGATTTGATTATTTGGGGCGCTGATTCAGAAAATTGCATTGGATAGACCACATCAGCTCTAGCTTCTGATACAGATCATATGCCATCCAGTAGTCACCACCTGCTCGCTCATAGAAAACCATATTTATTAATTTAGAGCTGATGTGGTCTATCCAATGCAATGGTCAGCTCTGCCAGATGGAGCAGAAATAAAATTAATAAAGTAAAGTAAAATACTAAAGAGGAAGGAAGTTTGTGGACCGGATTTTTGTTCTTGTGGCCCACTGCTTGGGCCATGGCCCACAGGCTGAGAATCACTGCAGTAGAGGATCCCATTCTAGCAGGTTGATTGCCAAATATCAGAGATGCTACTTTAGGTTTTAGAAAGAAGAGTGTTTTCCAATCTGCTGAATCTGTTTGAGATTGTGTTCAGCAATTTTAAAGCTCAGGCAAGAACGCAGAGCAAATTTACCACTCTTCTGACATGGAAGAAATCAGGTGTCACTGGAATCCTGCTGGAGGAAGGGGAAAATGTCAGCACTTCCATCTGATACTCCCTTCCACATAATCTAGCCCCACAGATTCAGATGAACCCTACCAGAACAGATTTTGATAAAATGCTGGGATATAGTGAGAAATGGATAGAGAGAGACTGCACTACCTTTTTGGGGTCAGCGGTTGGCAGCAATGTCCTGTGAGCAGAATTCTACTCAGAGTTTTGCAAAGTCATGACTCTAGCCCTTGTTTATATAGCTGCTTGTATTCTATATTGATGATGGGTATTTGCAAAGGCAAATCCCCCTCTCAACAAATCTTGCCAAGAAAACCTTTTGACAGTTTTACCATAGACACACAACAACAACCAAATGCCACAATTCTAGACTAGCAGTTCAACACCCAGCCAGAGATACTCTTGCCATGTCTAAGATTGGCACAATGTGACTCAAGAGCAACTTCTGTTGGTAATACCAGCTGAAAGACTTTTTGCTTACTGCCAGAGAAGAAAAGTTCATTCCTCCACTATTCAATGCAACCCTTTATTTTAAAAAAATATTCTTTGAGCATACGTTTTATTTTATATCAGTGATAACATATGCTTTAAGTACATGACAAGTTGTTGATATAAAAATTATGCTAACTGGCTGTTCTACTTCCAACCCAAATATGTAGTATATTAGCATGTTTAGAAGATTAATGTCATGAATTATGGCAAGAGATAACACTGCTAAGCATATTGTGTGCACTGATACCAAAGGAGTGGATTTGGTTTCATTTTCCAAGAGAAAATACAATTTATCTGCATTTGCATCAGCCGCTCTATTTATACAGTCAGATTTTTAGTTTTATCACCTATGTAATCAAAACAGAAGAAATGTAGATGCATAATAGTGTGCATGGTGTGGAGAATATAGATAAGAAAAAAAACTTTTCTTCCTCTGTCCTAATAATTTTTTTTGTGTCAGGAGTGACCTGAGAAACTGCACCCAGGTGTTTGATGTTTTACCATCCTGTGGGAGGCTTCTCTCATGTCCCTTCATGGGGAGCTAGAGCTGACAGATGGGAGCTCACCTCACTTCTCAGATTCGAACTGCTGACCTTTCAGTCAGCAGTTCAGTTGGCACAAGGATTTATCTCCTAATAATAATTCAAGGTTATCCTCCAAAGCTGAATAGCAGAAGGTTCAGGATAGATACAAAGAAATACTTCTTCATACATGATGTAGCCTGAATCTACATAGGCTAAATAGCACATTCTCACCTTAATCCCAGGTCTGTTGGAACACATAACCTTTGTCTTGTACAAATATGAAACATTCCTTTTCAGTGCCTGAGTTTTAAGGCAATTTTACATCTGGTTTATTCTGCTGGTCTGGGGAAGAACCACAGTTAAACTACAGAGTTTGTTATTAACATATGAAACGGTGGCTACCAGTCGGAAATGTGATTGCTTACTAATTTTGTTCTCAAAAGAAGCATTGAATCCTTTAGCAATTGTCTTCCCATCAACAAGAATTTTTTTTCAAAACTGTGTTGTTTTCAAAAACTATTCAAAGTGTGAAAGTATTTTGTGCCAAATTCATACATGTTTGGTGCCATAAGACTAACATTTTTTGCACAGCATTTCTGAATATTTATGAAAAAATGCTTCCAATCAGAAGTATTTTATGTTCATAAGTGTCTACAATCTAGGATTTGTTCTGTGGAAAATTCACACATTGTTGCTTGGGGCAGAAAACAGCATTTTAAATTATTTTCTGCACAGAAAATTCAATTTCCTCTCCAGTAATTGCCATTTCTGGCACAAAAAGTACACATTTTATGCAGGATATGTCCCAAACTGCAAAGATTAGGATTAGCCGAAAGGTCTTCTTGTCTGATTTCCCCAAAAGTAGAGAAATATATTTTTCAATCATTGTTTGAATTCTTTGAAAATTATTTCCATCAGCACTATCTACGTGGATAACTTTGAAAGAAGACTGAATAAATTCATGAAGACAAGATCATTGCCTATCAGTCATGATGAGAGGTAGTAAAGCTATGTCTGCAAGTCGTAGGAAAGAGTAAGAAAGTGAGCTTTTGCTGTGTCTATGGGCTGGCCAGTGTGTGTGAACAGAATGCTGAATTAGAAAGGCTTTGGTCTGATCCATCAGGGCACTTCTTACATTTTCAACACTGAAAAAATTGTTAGGGAAAATTAAAATATGGGGGTTGAAAGATGAAATTGATGGTCTGGAATTCTCAACCGTAGCATTTAATACTACAAAAGCTTGCTGCAAATCCCATTTGTATTTATTAATAACGGTGGTTGTCCTTTCCAGACAATGTCTCCACCCATTTTATCAATGACTTCCACTTCAACTGTGATATTTCTGGTGAGCCAACTATTTTCCCAGCTATTCTTCACCTGTGTTCTCATTGGAGTTTCCTTCTTGCCAACAACATGCATGTGAGTACTTGACGCCGTTCAGTTTATGGTGTGTGCTCTTTGAGGAAACGTATGTCTGCTCACATCAAAGTAAACTCTACTTCAGTTTGTGCATCATGTTTTGTTTTGGAAAACTGCTATTCAGTCCTTTCTGTTCTCCATAGTTGTGGCTATCCGGATGTACTTGTTCCACATCAGGGGATTAAGCTTATTCCTCTCCCATCCATACCCATAGGATGATATCAGCAACATTTGGCACCCTTGTGGAAAACAGGATGCCTCTGTTGCCAAGCAAGGATAAAGATCAGACTTCACTGTTGACAAATGCTGAAATATTGAATTTTAAAACCTAGCATGAAGCAAAGTCTCTGCCTGGGAAGCTAAGGGCAAGAGATGATGGCGTTTCCTTCTATCTGCTACACACAATATCATGGGGTATGTGCAGAGGAATAAAAATATTTTTTGGAAATAGTTCTGACTCTGAGAGCCAAGAGGAAGAAGTGGAACACTAGAAAGTTGTCATCCTACATCTTTTTGTTCTCAGAACAATAAAGACTTCTTGTTGCCCCTAAAGCAATTTCAGAATTTTATTTGGACTTGGTTCTTTTTTAACTTGGCACAGATGCAATTGTCAAGTTGTGCCCAGCTTAATCTGATTAAGCTATCTAAAAATACCCATGCTTAGTTACTTACTTCATTTCTGTACTGCTCAAAATTGATGGAATAGTCATGGAAGTTGTCGTGTGTTTTCTGGGCTGTATGGCCATGTTCCAGAAGTATTCTCTACTGACGTTTCGCCCACATCTATGGCAGGCATCCTCAGAGATTGTGAGGTCATGGAAGTGTTCCTACAATTGTTAATCCCTTTCCCATAATGTCCTGCAAATAATGCCACAGTATTCACAGGGAAGAAAATCTGTTTGCCTTCATTGGCAGCTGCCATTTTGTCACAAACACACACACACACACACACACACACACACACAGGGTTCTATAAATTATAAACTATGCTGCACAATGACACATAAACTTTCATTGCAACATTATGTGTATGAAAGAGGGGTGCTGGTTCTCACAAGGTGGGCAATGCCAATAATAATAATAATAATAGTAATAATAATAATTTATTTTTAACCCACCTCTCTCCCTGAAGGGACTTCACAATTGCTACAAAATATGCACAGTGGAATGGCAAGAAGGAAAATAATAAATTGATTTTGACATCCTTCCTTTCCAAAGGTCTCTCCAATCTAAGGTTAAAAAAGTGATCTATAACCATTTGATTAAGGAATTTTATGATTTGAGATTTAAAGTTGTACTGCTCATTTTTCTGTCTCATTTATAGCCATATGGCCAGTTATAGTGTATTAAAAGAGCACATGCTGCTGGTGGAATCTTGTAAATCCTAAAGATACATCCTGGGGTCATTCTGTGATTTACACGTCTCCGTATCCATGGGAAATGTTGCCCGTGTAATGATATCCACCTGGTTAAAAATAAAACCTAGTGGGTATTATTACATTTGAACTTGGCCTGGGAGGCAAACTGGGACTTGTTAAGCCTATCACATGTTTGCTGTTACTTAAACTGATTGTATAAATTGGGATTGTAACATGTTTGCTGTTACTTAAACTGATTGTGTAATTTAATTTGGGAAGAGGGAAACTCATAGTGTTGCTGCCTCAGCATGAAATAATCCTTTGTTTTTTTGCTGATTTTTGATGCAGGTTTTTGCAAATCTAATTCCTCACATGGTTAGCATACCATGATTAGTTAAATATTGTGCTCATAATGTTTGGGAAAGTAAACCTATTTTTGGTCAAAAGGCATTGGTGTGTACTATTTATTAGTGTTGTGCATTTGTATGCAATTGCGATTCGTTTTGTGTTGTTTCATTCATTTCAGCTCATTTCTGTTTTTGTCTCTGCTTCTGAAAATGGGGCAACTATCCGAATGGGATTTTCATCTTGTCTCTGGAAAAAACAAAAATGTTTTGACCATTGGGAGAAAATAATTATAGTTTTCCTAAGGGCCAGTTTTTAAGAGAGACTGAAGGTTTGACTAGAGACAGGAGCCCAAAAATGTCTTTGCTTTCAAAAAATATATGTAATCTATAACAAATAACAAGTAAGTAAGTACCAGCCATCTCATTGCCCAATGACCTCCTTAACTAAGCTGACGGGGTTCATTTTGGGCCTAGTCTTGGATTCACCTAGACTTTTGGTGCTGGGAGACTTCAACATCAGCTCAGGACTTTGTGGCACAGTGGTACATGCACTGATTACATCTCATTTGGACTACTGTAATGTGTTCTATGTGGGACTGCCCTTGAAAAGAGTTCGGAAACTCAAATTGATTCAGAGAACAGCAGCCAGGTTACTAACTGAAGCTGACAGGGAGCACACTGCTCTCCTGTTGAAACAGCTCCATTGGCTTCCAATTTGTTTCTGGGCCCAATTCAAGGTGCTGGTTTTAACCTATCAAGCCCTGAATGGCTTCAATCCAGGTTTCCTGGGACACCACGTTCCAAGTAACCTGGATATAGGCCAAGTAGATCTCTAAGGTCTAGCAAAGAGACTATAATTTCTAAACAGTCTCTGGCCAACATGCACCTAAAGACCACTTGAGAGGGCACATTCTGGGTTTGGCTCCTAATGTCAAGAGTCAGACGCCAGTTAACATACAAAACAAAGTTTATTCCGAAGATAAGCCAAAAAATAACATAACCACAGGAAATATCCTTGAAACACTTCACTTTTCAGTGTTTCGAGAGTAGATTGGACAATAATAACTCAAAAACGAGCCACGCTAATTTCCCATGCTGGCATTCAATAAAAAACTAAATAACGCTTCATTCAGCTTTGGAAAACAAATAGAGTTAATTGCTGGAAAATAAACAAACTAGAAAAGCAGTAAAGCTGCTTCCACGGTGCAGATAAGCCGAGAGCCTCAAAGGGATGATGAATAGCCGTCGTCAGAAGAATCCAAGGTCAGGTCAGGAGGCAGCAGAAATTCCGAAAGACAAACCAATAGTCAGAAGCCGGGAGTAGCCGTCAGTCAGAGGGCGTAGACAGAAGCCAGGTCAAATTCAATCCAAAGTCCGAAGAGGGTGCAGTCATCCAAAACAGGTCCACGATAAGACACAGCGAGAGCCAAGCCAGATGGTATCAGCAGATCCGAATCACAGTCCAAGTCCAGAAACACAGAGATCCCAATGGCGCCTCAGCAACACCTTGCCACACGCAAAGTGCAGTGGCCAAACATTCCCATTTTATTCCCCTTCCTCCTGGGTGACCAAACACTCACACCCAAACACCAGGTGTCCCAAATCTACTCAGAGTCTGAACTCCACACAGCTAGAGCTCGTGGATCTGGAGTACCTAGCAATTCGTCGGAGTCCCAATCATCCTGCCCACACTTAGCCCCATGAACACTTAAAGAACCATCCTCCCTTCTCCAAGCATCCCAATTGGGATCAGCTCCTGCAGAAACCCCAGGTTCAGAAGTATCCATAAGCCCCAAATCCCCAGACATCTCCGGTGGCTGTGCCCATTCAGTGCCCGCTTCCCCAGCCACCACCTGTTCCTCAGCATCCATCTCCCCATCTGAATCTTCCTCAGAAGATCCCCCATATAGCTCTCTAAGTCGCTTCCTGCGCAACTCCTCCAGTGAACCCTCATCACGAGGGTTTTTTCTTCCTCTTCGAATTCCATCACCATCAACCATAATCCCCGAAGGCGCAGTCACAACACCTAAGCTGTGGAACTTGCTTCCGGAGGAAATTAGATCGGCTTCCACCCTCATGACATTTAGGAAAGGGGTGATGACTTTTCTCTTCAAAGCAGCTTTTAACTGAAGCCAGGCACTTTATGGACACTGAAATATGGGAATTTTGGACTGAATGATACGGACTGACTTATGGATAAAGTACGAGGTTTTTGGAAGAAAGGATCTGAGCATACGTATTTTTAAAATTTATATACTGTAATTTTATACTGTATTTAATAGTTTTTAACAGATTTTATGTATTGTTGATTGATTTTGTATAGGCACCTAATTGTGCCAGTGTTGTAAGCCGCCCTGAGTCCCTTCGGGTGAGAAGAGCAGGATATAAATATTGGAAATAAATAAATAAATAATTTTATCTTTAATGGACAGCTTTAAGCATTATTGTACAGACAAATATTCAAACCATTGTGCCTTCATTGTGCCATTGTTGCCTCTCTATGTATGGCAAACCCATGAATTTGATAGGATTTTTTAAGGCAAGGAATAACTCAGATATGGTTTTGTCAGTTCCTTCCTCTGGACTGGAATATAGCCTACAGCACCTGACATTTGTGGCACTCTCCGGGTGTTGTAGTTGGGCCAAGGGGCAGTAATGGTTCTATGCGTGAAATAGCTAGAAGGAGAAAAAGGGCTAATAGAGAGCAGGTGCTTGTTGTTGTTAACAAGTAAAGCCAGTCCGGGAAATACTTATGGCTCCTTCAGAGGATGAGACATTTTATGGGGTTTCTAGTGATGAGGAGTCCATGCTAGATGATGATTTCGCAGAGAGTAGAGGAACTAAAAGGTCTACTCGAGAGCAGGAGTCAGATGAGGAAAGAGAAAGGAAAAGGATCCGGGATATACTCACTGCTCCCACGGATGAGGAGACTTTTGAGGGATTTTCTGGGAATGATGGGTCTGGGAGTGAGATGGAGAATGCTGACTGGACTCAAGTTAATGTGGATGATGAGCCAGCCCATGGGACTGCATCAGGGGATTGGCAAGCCTCTCATACTTCTGGGACACGGGGAGATCTAAGTCTTGAACAGAGATGGAGAGGCTGGAGGGATGGGAGGCAAGGTCTACTAACAAGATCAAGATCAGCTGTGATTGATGAGGAAAGGGCGGAGGTCTCATCAGCATCGGACTCCGATGAGTAAGTTAAAAGTAGAGTTTGGAGAACTGTTGCCTTGCAGAAGGCAAGGTGTCATTTTGGGGACATTGCTTTGTCGCTGCCTGTTCTCCTTGGGTCCTGGCTGTACAGCTTCCTGTTAATCTGGTTTGAATCCTGCTTCTGACTCCTGTTTGGCTCTTGACAACGAGGTTCCAGTTCAGCGTTTCCAGCTTGGCGTTTGCCTTGGCGTTTCTGATCCAGCGTTTCCAGTTCAGTGCTAGTGTTGGCGCCCCTGCTTTGGCGCCCCTGCTTTGGCGCCCCTGCTTTGGCGCTCTTACTTCAGCTTTCCTGGCTCCTGAACCTGGTCCGGCTTCTGGCCTTCGTCTGTGCTTGCTCATGGCTTGGCGTCTCTGGTTTTCTCCCTTTGGTCTTTGGAAACTTGGCCTGGCTTCGACTACGATTCTGCTTGCTGCCTTTTGGGAGCGTTTTGCTCTTTTCTAGCCCTTTGCGCCACAGCATTGAGTGGCGTCAGTTCTGGTAACGTTTCTGTTACATTTGATGCGGATTATCAAGCCAGATAATCCGGTTTATCCTTTTGTTCTTACTTTTGACTCCTTTTGAACTAAGATGTTTACTTTTGAAGAGAAACACTGAAGTTAAGTGTTTCTGAGTTTAAAATATCATTTAATAAACATTTTAAAACTTTCCTTTATGTGTGTGGTTTTTTAAGAGGCGGCTGTGTCATGACACCGGGCCCTTCTACACAGCCCTATATCCCAGAATATCAAGGCAGAAAATCCCACATTATCTGAATGTGGACTCACATAACCCAGTTTAAAGCAGATATTGTGGGATTTTCTGCCTTGATATTCTGGGACATAGGACTGTGTGGAAGGGCCCTCAATCCAAGTACTAACCAAAGCTGAGCCTGCTTTGCTTTAAAGATCAGATGGGATATGGTGCCTTTAGGAAATGTGATGTATATATTCAGTTTTATTATATTTATTTATTGTATTATAATAAGTGTTTTATTTTACTTACTATATGGTGTGTAATCATGTTTTATCAAGACTTTTTGTTTGGTTTGGTACTGTGATATGGCCTAAGGGCTAATCAATGCATTTACTGGTGCCTTTAGGGTATTATGAGGCAGCCAATAAGAAATAAACTATCATTGCAAGCAACAGCAGCGATATTGTTTCTCCAAATATTTACACTTTTCAGTTAAGTCATTTGATCAATATGTAAACCTCTGACATGACAAAATTTGATGTGAACTATTCCATTTACAGAAAAAATTGAGGTGCAGCAGTTACACTCATATAAAATAACCAAGAACTTGGCAGTTGTTATTTCTTTCTATTTATGCCTCTGTTATTTATATTTGAAAGATTCCCTGGTGACCCACAGAGAGGGAAGGCAGATGAGTCATTTGCATTGTAAACTAATCTTTGCTCTCAAGACAAAATGTCAAGGGCTGTCTCTCCCATCAGTGATATTGCCACTCAACGTTTCTCCACTACCAGGGGCATTCCTCCTAGCAACCGTATGTTAAAAAAGCATGGCCAATAATATACACAAATGCAACTCATCAACATGATCTTAACAGTCAGGCCATTGGTTCCACTGTCTCTAACTCCACTCCAACATCTGCAGAAGTTGTGGGGTTGATGGTGCTTTGTTTGAGATTGGCAAGGCAAATCTTAACAGCGCAGGCATTGACATGAAGCCATATTCCCAGCTGCTCTTTCTGGTGATTTTGTTTCCTAGGCTGGCTTGGATATTGGCTCAAGTTTCATGGTGATTTTAACAAGCTTTTGCAAACAGCTGCTGCAAAACATTCATTGCAGACATCCATTGAATCTTGTCCTTGCTCTCTCTTGCTGTCTCCCACTACCTTATCTAGCTTAGAAAAGATTGTAAACTGTTATTTTAAAGGCACAGCAGCTCTTTATAGAGTTACCTCAAGCTCTCATTTTTCAGAATATGATTTTAATTAATTGAATTTCACTCATAGCTGACATTAAAACTGCTCATGTTTATTGCAGCCTAATTTAAGATCTCATTCGTTCAAATGAGCAAGCTGTTCGCTACTTTTCAGGAAGCACTTTGAAATTCACAGGTAGATCAATTTTCTCAGTCTCAAAGAGCCATTGTTTTCTCAGAGACTATTTTGACACTGTCTGTTGGCCAAAGACAATTTAATCTTCAAACCAATGAAAATGCCATTACAGATCCATGTCATTTTTTAAAGGGAAGTTAATTGAAAATATTTCAACATAGCTTTAATTAAATGTAAGCAATCCTGTTGATCAAAATGAAAATGAGTGGTGCACACTTAATAATGAAATTTACAAATTGGAGACTAAGAACTATTATATTTTTCCTGCCAGTTCATTTTCCTCATTGATTCCTACTCTCTCCTAGTGCTGAAAATGATTGTTTTTCTTAATGTCTGGTCCCAGAAAACTCTATTAAACAGCTGCTAAGGACTGGGTGCTTCATTAATGTGGGTGAGCAGGACAAAGGTAAGAGTTATATGAAGACATTTGGTACACAGAGATTATGTTTTTAATAATCTGCCATGGTTCTCTTGGTGTGCCGTGCAAGTAAAATTAGACTTCATAGCAATAGCAGAAAGTATTAAAAGGTCATGGATATTACGTATTAAGGAAATATGGCATGGAGAAAAAGCTTGTTCCAAACCTGTAGGGGTTTTCTGCCATTCCTCACCATCACTGTGCTTTGTTGTTATGGGCCTTCAGTTGTTTGTGATTTCTGGTGAGCCTAAGAAGAACTTGTTAAGGAGCTTTTTCTGGGGCAAAGCATGTGTGTGACTTGGACAAAGTCATCTGGTGAGTTTCCATTGCCAAGTAGGAATTCAAACTCTATTTTCCAGGGTTGATGAAGCTGTTTTTCTGTTATCGTCTTCTTGTAATGTCATTGATTTTATTGAGATATGTTTTAATCTGTGTTTGGTTTTAATCTTTGATGGATCGGGCTTGTCCCCATATAAGCTGCCCCAAGTCCCTTCGGGGAGATGGAGGTGGGATATAAAAATAAAGTTATTATTATTATATATTATTCTCCAAACTACTATGCTACTACTATGAGAAAAATTGCAACTGCTATTACACTGCTATAACTGGGTTCTAGCCAGAAATTATTGTTTGTGAGATAGTTAGCCCCAAATTGTTTGCATTCTCACTGAGAATGACAAAGGTCATGAATAAGTTATTTGCTTCTCATATAAATCTTTATTTAAAACCTATCCTCAGAAGATGGGGCAAGATCCTTGAATCCAAGCCAAATGTTATGTCAGTCTGGGTTATCAAACCTACACCAACAAGACAGATTTTGAAACAAATCCCGCTGTGCATGGCCCTTGTAAACTGAAATAACATAGTTTTTCAACAGAGTTGGATAGAGACATTGTTCAGTCCAGATGGGTTATTAAGAGATTTGTGTTTAGGTCAACATGAACAGAGAAAAGAGATTACTCTCTTTTCTAAGAGGCAGTTGGTGCATGTGTCACCACAGTAAAGACTTAGGTTTCATACAGCAGTCAACAAGCTATGTGAGTAATCCACAACACGCCCATTAACCTTTATTCTGAAGCAAATTTAATGTTGCTGAAGCCATACATAGCTAGATCTGGGAGGAAATGAGAGAATCCTTTGTGTTGAGTAAGCTGTGAGTAATGTACTTCCAATTTTTCAGGGTTGGGAACATAAGAGGTTACCAAGTATTGGTAGTCTGTAGTATACCAGTATTGAGTATCAGAGTAAGTATCAGTATCAGAGTAAGTCTGTAAGTAAACCAGTATTGAGAACACTGGCTAGCATTAGCTTTTCATTGTTTCTGCAAGGAATTATACTCCACTTATCTGGAAATGACAGTGATTGGACCCAGGACCAAGTGCATACAAAGCACATGATTTGCCATTAAGCTATGGATTGGCAGAATAGAGGAATCATAAAATGGTGATCTCATAATATTATATATGAGAACCAGTATGGCATAGTGGTTTGAGTGTTGGACTGGGACTTTGAGAAGTCAGGATTCAAATCTGTGCTTGATCATGGAAACCGACTGCGTGACCTTGGGCAAGTGATACTCTATAAGCCTCAGAAGAAGACAAGGACAAACTATGTTCAAGCAAATTTTACCGAGTTTTATGTACAGAGTAAAACAAAAGAGAGACTAGGGATCATAAATTCAAAATTCACACTGAGAATAGAATAGTTACAACATCAATCCAAAAGTAAAAAGCTGTGTTTGATTCTAAGATCACCTTTTTTAAAAAAAATCGATATCCTCAATTTCCCTCAATAATAAGTCTCAAGGTGGCTAAGGGTGTGAAGCATGTCATCCTAAGACTTGCAGACCCATCACTCCATCTTCTGTGACCTCACCTAATGATATTTAATCATGCTAAACTTTAGTTGTTGGCTAGTACCTGCTGCTGTGGCCTATATTTTCCAAGAGCAAAATGGCCTTGTAATTATCAGGGGTTGTTTTCTGTTCTGTCAAGATGTACTCTTCCTCACATTCAGCAACTCAGCATTTCCACTCCATTTGCACCACCCATTCATTCGCTATCCTATTTCTTATTTTGGGTTCTGCCTGAATGCACCCTCTCCCTTCCAGTTTATATAAACTGAGCATGAGCTCCTGTCTTACATGAACGGGCCTGTTATGGTCCACATTGCCCAAGGAAGATGGAAACCCTTAAATATCTATTGCAGACTGAACCTTCTGTATACTTAGCTATTGGTGCTAAGATTGTACAAAAATAAAGACCAAAATGCCATGCTAAGCAGCTGTCACAGTATTATCCAAGCATTTGTAAAGCCACCAGACCCAGCTCTGTTGTTTCATTTAGTTTCCATTAGTATACAGTGCTCCCTATCTTGTGAAAGTAACAGAAAAGGCAGAGCCCAGATGGAGAAGATCTAAGGGCTACTGGCTGATACTGAAAGAGGAAGATGAATGGCACCACAAGCTTGGTGTCAGACCTGCCTATGCAACATGAATAGAGGTGACAAAATCAGTAGGATGTGGAACTGGACAACGAAGGACACTTGAAGCTCACTTTCCTTTCCCACTGCATGACACCTTTTGGCACTGGGAACTGGGGAGGTTGGCAGAAGCTGTTTTATGATCTTGTGAGGGATAAATGTTTCACGGGTTCAACTGTAGTGTAAAGAATTGTTTCAAGAAAGGATTCCACTCCACTGTGTTTCTGATATACCTGCCCCCATAAGATTTCCATATCTGTGGTTTCATTTATCCATGTCTGGAGGGAAATGATCCTTCTAGGAATTTTCTAGTTCTGCAGGTGATTCTCTGGACCTAGCAAATTTCTATAAAAGATACCTCTCTAGCAATGTCTAGGTCCTCCAATGCAACTTTGGGATATGCTGGGTCTGGTAAACAATTTAGTAGTCTTTGATCTTGCCTATGGTTTCAGGTGAACACAGTCTGGTTGAAAAAGTATCCTAATGGATACAAGGGTTTCATTATATTATATGTGTATGTGAGGGGGAGGCAGATTTATTAAGAAGTATGATGGGATGTCAGCTTGTTAAACTTGTACCCCCCACTTCCCTCCACAAACTCTTTATACCTCTTTCTCTTTTGCCATCAAGTTTTGTCTTGGAAATACTGGCGGTTGATTTCTAAATAACCTTGTCAGTAGATAAAGAAAACATTTCTTTTTGAGAGCTCTCATAGGTAGTTAGCTTAGAAATGTTCTGTTTTATTTATTGGAGTGGTTAGCAACCTGGCTTTCTCCATTTACCAATGAACTGAACCCACTTCCTAGAAAAACAGCAGGCTTCTTATATCTTTTTCTGATTTTCATAGTTATGGTTCTTTCCTCATTATATGTACTTTTAGTTTTTGATTTGAACCTTGAAAATATATTTTGACATAACTATTTTACCTTAAAAACAGATCCTACTTGCCATGAAAGCACATTTAAAACAGGGTTTTGAACTCTTGAGGGATAATGAAACTGAATATTTAAAACTGAGTGCCGGGATGTAAATATTTAGCCCATTAAAGAGCTTGCAAGAGAACAGACATCTTTTTAAGTAGAATAACAAACACATTCATTTTTTAAAATGAAGTTTCTATTCCTCTAAGCTTTAAGGTAAAAACACGTGGAAACGTGATGAAAAGTAGCAATTTGGGTTTTTAAAAATGTGAGCAAGGCTTCTGTGCTTTATTTGAAATGCTCCTGCATGCTTTCTTCTGAAACTGTAATTCAGGTGGAAATGATTGATGACGGGGGACACATGCTGTGGGATGCTTCAGCACGTGCCTAGATCTGATTATATGATCCTACAGATCCATTCATAAAATGACTCATAGAGAACTATCTGTCTCCTTTCATAGTTTGCAAAGAGAAAAATGATGATCCATAAAAATAACACGTTTGCAATTTCATCACTCATTCCAAGCTGCCATGTGGCTATTTATATACACTTCTAAAGTCTGTCTTCTTTTCTATGCAAGTGAAATTTTGTATCCTGTGATACGAAAAGCAAGAAAATCGGAAACCATGTCTGATTAAAGCAGATTGCAAAACTGACAAAGCTGCAGTCCTAAGACTACTTATTCAGGAGTAAGCTCTGGCAAACAGGCACATTGACAGAAGTATCTATTATCTGTGAGGAGGTAAAGGATGATTCTGATCTACTGAGCTTGGGGCTTATTTCAGTAGTGTCAGGACAAGCTACTTTTCTTTGACAACTCACAACATCCCCCAGGTACCATATTGGTTAGAGATCGTAGTAGTTGTTATTCAAAAAGTGCTCAACTGAGAGCAGGGAGCTCCCAGGTCAAACCTGCTGCATCCAAGAACCTATTTGGTGAGCTTAGGCAAGTTATTCTGAGTTGGCTACCAATAAACAAATATGACCGTATCTCCTATCATAAACCTGCCCGATCCCTTCGATCGTCAGGGGAGGCTCTCCTGTCGCCACTGCCGATATCTCAGGCCCGCCTTGTGGGAACAAGGGAGAGGGCCTTCTCTGCTGTGGCCCCCCGATTGTGGAACTCACTGCCCGGTGAGATTAGGCAAGCCCTCACATTAGCAGCCTTTAAGAAAGACCTGAAAACATGGCTCTTCCGTTGTGCCTTTGGAGAGTAATCACTACATACATCCCTTTTGCTGCTCTCCTTCAATATTTGTCCTCCAGATTGCACCGCCACTTTATGATCCTGTCCTCTGTGGTTTTTACTCCTACCTCCTTTCTCACCCCGAGTTTTAACCTAGTGTTCATGTGGCCCGCCCTTCGTTTTATTGTTTTGATCTTGTTTAATGTAGTGTATATTTTCTTTTATTGTGTTGTTTAATGTGCTATGATTTGTTGTTCTATTATATTTTGTTTATATTGTATTGTTCTGGGCATGGCCCCATGTAAGCCGCCCCGAGTCCCCGTTGGGGAGATGGTGGCAGAGTATAAATAAAGATTATTATTATTATTATTATTATTATTATTATTATTATTATTATATCAGCTTCACACTCTTCACACATTCACATTTCTAAACTTTCCAGTTCTTTCCCATACATGAAGAAATTTTTAGCCATCAATATCTATAGAATTCTTTTCCACCATTTCTGTACATGTATTTCTTCTTTTGCACTAATCACTTTTCCCATTGGGTTGTTATGTGTTTTCCGGGCTGTATGGTCATGTTCCAGAACATGGCCATACAGCCCAGAAAACACACAACAACCCTGTGATTCCGGCCATGAAAGCCTTCGACAACACTTTCCCATTGTTGGCAGGTATCTCTCTAGTAGTGTTGCAGTGGCAATATATAGCTGAGCACCCTTGAAGAAAAAGATTGTAGAGTGGAATCAGTGCTAGCAGGAACAGAAGATGGAGTAGGAACAGAACCAGAATTTTGTGAATAGCAGTGATTATGCTAATATCTACCACCTGTCAGGCTTTTCCATTTCCTCTGAAGTCAGCTGCAAACCTCACAGTAACCAAAGCTTGAAAAAATATGAGCACTTCCAGAACCCCTAATTAACCTTGATTATTAGCCATATTGATAGGGGATCCTGGAATTCACAGTCCAAAAAGTGACATCCCCAGGTTCAGGTAGCTATGAGTAGGCAGATGTTTCCAACAGCAATATATTCTTGTGATCTATCCTTGTTGTAATTTGGGGAAGGGGAGTGAGACTAGTCTTAGATGAACTTGTACAAGACATACAAAAACCCTGTTTCTGGTGGTCCTGGAAGTTCCTGATATGCTGAAAAGGACGATGATGATGATGATGATTATTATTATTGTTATTATTATTAACTTTATACACCGTCTTTCTCCTCGTGGGGACTCAAGGTGGCTAACAATCCCACACTTTAGTTCTAGTTTTAACAGTGCAATACAAAAGTTAAAAACTATTAAATAGTACAGTGTGATAAAAACAAAATAAAATATAAGAAATACACTGAAAATAGGCTTTGAAACACACACACACACTCCAAATCCCACATAACTGCCTGCACATTTGGGAGCACATTTATAATGACATTAGCATAGTTATTACAAATGACTACAGTATATTGAACAAAGAATCTAAAATTAGTTATAAACAAACAAAGGCAATTCCTTCTTTTAGATTTCTCCCGCTATCCTCTTTCATGGCATCCAAAAGGAAGAGATCGCAGCATGGCAGTGACTTGCCAGGCAGAACAACTAAAACTTTTCTTTAACCTTCAAAAACAGTTTTCATGAACAAAGTAAAATAAAAGCAAAAAGCCACAGGAAATCTTTTTGACTTATTTATGAGTGAGTAATATTATTTTTTTCTTTTCTTTATGTTTCTCTAATTATTTGGCACATGCTACAATCCTCGTCAGAAGACCTTTATGTTTGTAGATGAACAGCAGAAGTTTGAAACAGATGTTCTGTTTTTATGAAGTCATCTTTTCAACTAGAAGCTCAGAGGGTGCAAATGGCCTAGAAAGAAGCTACCAGAGCAGCACTTTTGCCAAAGGGATGTTGCTTGCGTGTACTGAGAGCCAAACAGCAATGCTGAACAACTTCTCAGTGGGTGGGTGGGAGGGAAGGAAACATATGGTTCTTACTGAAGCAGTGGGTAGGTAAAGGTAAAGGTTTTCCCTGATATTAAGTCCAGTTGTGTCCTGGGGTTGGTGCTTATCTCCATGTCCGTAGACACCTCCAAGGTCATGTGGCCGGCATGACTGCATGTAGCGCTGTTACCTTCCTGCCAGAGCGGTACCTATTGATCTACTCACATTTGCATGCTTTCGAACTTCTAGGCTGGCAGAAGCTAGGGCTAACAGCGGGCGCTCACCTTGGAGGAAGCAGTAGAGAAAATTATTTATAAAAAAAACCCCATAGTTGTTGTTATTAATCACAATTGTTGCTGCTGTTGCTCCTTGAAAAGCTCAGGGAACGTGATCCATGCCCCTCAGTCCCCAATGTGCATGTTGTAACCTGGAAGTAGACAACTGTGGGTGTTAGAGGCTGGTTCTCCATCCTGATCCCAGTGTGAGCCACAAAATATTTCAGTTTTCCTCTGCAGACCTTCTCAAAATGTCACCTCATTTCCATTTTGAGAGGAACTCCAGAGAGAAACAGGTGTTTGGGAGTAGTGCATGACTTTGGAGTACTTATGGGGACAGGATAGAGGAATGTTGATGTGTTTTCAGTTTTTGGGGAGTCTTTGTGTATGATTTTGAGGTCAGACACTCATATCAAAATCATGTCAAAACCTTGGAGAAAGAGATTCCTGCCAAAATCATGACTTTAAAAAAAGGAAAAGAAGAAGAATGTTTGAGAAAATCTAGGACAGTTTCAGGAGCAAGAAAAACAGGGTCCAAGAGTCACATGCCACTTGTGCTCTGCAATGTGACTTCCTCTGCTATAAGACAAGACTACCTATTTTTGCTACTGATTTTCATTCTCAGAGTTTTGAAGTTTGATTTTTTGGACAGTTTGAACCTGTTGGTAGTCGAGTTTGACACTTTCAATCAGTTGTTGTATGATGAATCAAAACACGTAAATCTGTTTCAGTGATCACCCTCCAGTTGTGGAGTAAAGATTTTGGATTTTGGAATAGAGCTCTAAGACAATGTACAATGCTACAATGCTAATGTTTCCATTTTTTTCCAGATTGCGCAGTAGTATTGAGGAAATGGAGCCCCTGTGGCACAGCGGATTAAACTGCTGAGCTGCTGAACATGCTGACCAAAAAGTTGGCAGTTCAAATCCAGGGAGCAGGGTGAGCTCCCACTGTTAGCCCCAGCTTCTGCCAATCTAGCGGTTTGATAGTATGCAAATATGAGTATATCAATAGGTACCGCTCCATTGGAAAGGTAACGGCACTCCATGCAGTCATGACAACCACATGACCTTGGAGGTGTCTAAGGACAATGCTGGCTTTTTGGCTTAGAAATGGAGATGAGCACCACCCCCCAGAGTATGACACAACTAGACTTGATGTCAAGGGGAAACCTTTATCTTTACCTTTATCTTTTATTGAGGGAAAGGAAAGAAAATCAGCCATCTCAAAACAACTTATTTCTCCACGCCTTGCTTCTTTCACAGCTTCTACACCAGTGAATCTTTAACCTTCTGATACAATTGCCTATGCAAAGGTAATTCTTTCTGTCAGGTTATTCAAATATTCCAAAGTAGCTTTTCCAACATTTTTTCATTCTTTCAACAGAACAATAAAAGTAAAAAAAACAAAAGCACAACATAAAAGGAAATGGTGACTTAGAGGAGGGGAAAAAGTGGAGGAATACCTTTTATTAAGCTGTATTTCTATAGAGGCTGTAATATTTCCAGCCATTGGTCCTCTTATTACAATTGCCTGTAATAGAATAGAAACAGTTCAAAGAGAAGAGGATCCAACAGTTGTTGATTTCTACGATGAGTTGATGGAGTAGCCATGTTTCCTCTCTCTTCCTTTTCTACAACCTAATGGATGATAGTTGCAGAGAGAAGGAAAGTCTGAGAAAGCAAGCTTTTAACAGAGCTGATGCCTAATAATAGACTTGTTTGCTTTCTACAGCTGTTGTCATGTCACTGATGGATTCCCATGATATCACTCAACTGATCTCCCATAGGGACCAGGTTGAGGAAACTTCTTTGAAACTGAAGGCTGAATTCAATTTCATAGGAATTTTTGGGACCCACATTCTACTTGTTGGTTGAGGCCCAAGAGTATGACCAAATATTTGAGTATATATTAACTTATTGCCAATAATTATGTATAATGAGAGGCATATTAATATTTTAGAATAGGGGAAATCCCACATAGAAGTCTAGAGACCAAGAAATCGTGGTATCATGAGAAACAGGGTGGACATCTGGGAATCTTGTATGGAGTAGACTAGGACTCCAGATGGGCCACACCTGACCCAAGAGTCTGAGCTGACATTCCTCTCCTCAGGCAGTCCCTGAGTTACAAATATTCGACTTACAAATGACTTATAGTTATAAACAGAGGTGAGACAACAGGAAGTAAGAAAAATCTACCCTTTGGAAGGGAAATTCACTCCTGGAAGAGTTATAATGGAGGAAAGGTATCTTGACTTAAGCTTTATCACCAAGCCTTGTTTCCACCACAGAGGTGTTAACCTTTCCCTTTGAGAGATATAGAAGTGAATCTGAGGGTACAGTTGTAATGTATTTAGACACACAAAGTTAGAAAACTTGGAATTATACTAAATGTCTTTTGACCAGAATCTGGCCACTTGCAGTTCCTCTGGTGTCACTGTGAGAAGGTCCTCTATTATGCATGTGGCAGGGTTCATGTACTGACCATGAATCATTTTAACTGATGGGAAAATGTAGAGAATTATTGTTTGCTTCACTCACAACCAGAATAACCAGCAATGATCTGTATTTTGTCTTTTAAATATAGGTGTTCCAAAAGCACATTAACAGTATGTACTTATTCGCTTCATGATTCCACACAATATCTGTCATGAAAATATCAGCAATGCATCAGCCTTTTCTTTAATTTCATTACTGCAATAGTAAATGGAAATATTTCCCTAATAAAGGAGGCAGTTATGAAGGTTTGTCAGGAGTGAATAGACAGGATGCTGTTTTTCCTTTTAACAAGTTGTCATAACTTTACTTGAAATTGTTGACGTCTAATTTTTTCCAGCTTCTGCTATTGATGCAGCCTTCCTTCAAGAGGCAAAGAAATAAAAACAAATCCTTTTGCAACAGTTTTGGAGTCACTGGTTCCTTTTATACCATGACAGGCAGCTAAAACATTCCCAAACATTTTAATTGTCTCTCCACCAGTGCAAGGCTGTTAATTGACAAGAATTACATTTCCCAGGTTTTTTGTCTTCTTGCAAAAGTGACTTTAGTCTTGGCATCTTTAACTGATTACTCAGGGGATCCTGCAGTTTGTTACATCATCCATGCCATCTTCTTTGCATGCAAAGCAAGATCAGCGGTGCAGGGTTGTATGTGTTCCCAAACAAAAGCTTAAAAGGCAAAGTCAGATAATGTAAGAATTACAATGTTAGCAGGAAAGCAAATTATCTATCTTGTGTAAAATTAATACTAAATCCCCAAACAGAGAGGAAGAAAAGGTTTTCAGTAGGACAGTCCTGAGTAAATTAAACATTAGTTTCCTGATCTTACAATATTTATTTCAAATGCACCATGAATCTCAATGAAATAAAGTTTTCCCATACATATAGTGTTTATACTCATGTATAAGTCGAAAAAAATTAATTAAAGGATCAACCCAAAAAAGCCTGGGTCAACGTATCCACAGATCAATATTACTACTGTGCCTTAACTCCTATCAAAAAAGCAACAACCACCTTTTCTGAGTAGAGTGATGAAAGTCAAGTGCTGGGGGAACCTAAAAGAAGCATTATACTTGCAACAACTGTGTCATTAACTTCTGGCCTTTTTGAATAACTGGGTGGGAAAATGGCAGCAGTAGTGGCCAGGGAGGAAGTTGGCCCTTCGAGGCAGCAATGGCACATTCCCCCTATGCAGAATTACTTTCAACTTATCCACAGGTCATGTCCAAATCTATAATTTTGGCCCCAAATCCTACCCTTGGCTTATACACGAGGTCAACTTATACATGAGTATATATGGTAAGTATTTTCTTATCATTGCTTTGACAGGATAAACAACCCCCTAACTGTTCTGAGATGCCTGGGCATTTTTTGGTACTGGATGACATTACTGTGCACTATGGAGACTCCTATATTCTCTAATTGTCCTATGCAGTGCTATGCAGTGAAAGATGATATTCTAATATCAGCAAGATTCAAATGCCAATCTAGTTGGTTTCCCACAATGAGATGAAGAGTGGGCCATCTTACCTTTGCCTCAGGCAATAAAACCTATGTGATTTTCCTTCTTCTATATGGATTAATGGGGCAACCCTAAAGGAAGGAGAGCCTTCCCCATATGAGAACTATAGTGTCCATCAGAGCTGCTTGAATAAGAACAACAACATTCACAAAAAACCAGCAAACCTGGGCAACCACTACAAAATAAACCATCTCTGTATTAGTCTGTCAAAGCAAGAACATCAAAAAGTCTTGTAGCATCCTGGACTCAGCCCTGACCCTGGAGGCCCATGTGTTGGCGATGGCCGGGCGGGCTTTCTCACAGTTAAAACTCGTTCACCAGCTGTGCCCATACCTTGAAACACCCGATCTGGCCATGGCAGTATATGCTTTAGTCATATCCAGGCTAGATTACTGTAATGAGCTCTATGTGGGGCTGCCCCAGAAGAGCGTTCGGAAACTTCAGCTGGTTCAAAGGTCAATTGCTAGACTGCTTATGGGAGCGGGATATGGAGAAAGAACTACCCCGCTCCTGAAGCAGCTACACTGACTTCCAGTTTGTTTCCAGGCGCAATTCAAGGTGCTGGCTTTAGCCTACAAAGCCCTATAAGATTTGGGCCCAGCCTACTTAAGGGACCATATCTCCTTCTACCAACCCACTCAAGCCCTGAGATCCTCAGGAGAGGCCCTTCTCTCAGTCCCACCACCATTGCAGATGCGTTTGGTGGGAACAAGACAGAGGGCCTTTTCGGTGGTGGCCCCACGGCTCTGGAACTCCCTCCCTAATGAGGTACGATCAGTCCCCTCCTTATTGGCCTTTCATTCAAAAATTAAAACCTTTCTGTGAAGCCAGGCCTTCCCAGACGAATGATAATAGGCACTGCCAATCTGAGAAATGTTTTGATAGTACTTGACAAATAACTTCAGTGGTTATGGCTATCTTTAACGTACAGTTTTTGCTGTACGTTTAAAAAAAATTATTTGATGTTAATTCATTTTTTATATTGGGATATGATATTTTAACTGATTATGTATTGCGGTTGGATGTATTTGTATGAATTTCATATGTTGTATGCCGCTTTAAATCCCACCCACGGGAGAAAAGTGGGATACAAATGAAATAATAATAATAATAATAATAAATCTACAAACCTGCAAAGGTTGTGGAAAATGAACACGCAAAGATACTGTGGGACTTCCGAATCCAGACTGACAAAGTTATGGAACACAACACACCAGACATCACAGTTGTGGAAAAGAACAAGGTTTGGTTCATTGATGTTGCCATCCCAGGTGACAGTCGCATTGAAGAAAAACAACAGGAAAAACTCAGCCGCTATCAGGACCTCAAGATTGAACTTCAAAGACTCTGGCAGAAACCAGTGCAGGTGGTCCCGGTGGTGATGGGCACACTGGGTGCCGTGCCAAAAGATCTCAGCCGGCATTTGGAAACAATAGACATTGACAAAATTACGATCTGCCAACTGCAAAAGGCCACCTTACTGGGATCTGCACGCATCATCCGAAAATACATCACACAGTCCTAGACACTTGGGAAGTGTTCAACTTGTGATTTTGTGAAACGAAATCCAGCATATCTATCTTGTTTGCTGTGTCATACAACGTCGTTGTGTCAATAATAATAATAATAATAATAATAATAATAATAATAATAATAAACATATATTGGCCTAAGTTTTCATGGGCTGCAACCTGCTGTATTAGATGCCTCTGAAGAAGTTGGCCTCAGTCCACAAAAGCTTAAACCAGATAAAGCCCACAGGTTATATGGGCTTATATGCCACAGAAGTCTTTTGTTGTTTCATTTTACACCAGCCATCTCTTACATGATAGCCACTATCCACCTTTTGAGGTTTGCCACAGCCAGAATTGTGTATTGGAAGCTCTCTTTAAAAAGTAGTAATGTGCTCCATTCACCTGTTTGACAGGCAGATACAATAAGATCCCCATATCTGTGTGTATACATTCCCAAACAGACTAAGGTTACCTGAAACCATTGATACAACTGAATGCCATTAAATTACCTGACGTCTGGTCCAGTATACTAGGTTTTCCAGGGTGACTCTATGGTAACATCTAGGAGGAGCAAACCATAGAATCACCTGGAGAAATTAGGAAATTCCTAGAGATACAATTTCCCCCTAGATGCAGGTAAGTGAAAATGTTACGGGGTTTTACTGTATTAGTAGAAAGATTGAATCCATTTTTATAACTCCCTCTTCAAAACAGCTGATTATCTCACCTCCTGCTTTTTAAGTGTGCACTCAGAAAAAACCCTTTAACAATACACAGTAATAGCACCATATTTCTACTTTCACTGGTATGACATCAATCCTATGGAATCCTAGAATTTGTAGACTTCTCAGGCTGTGAATTTGAAAGACTTCTCCCTAAACTGCAAATTCCAGGGCTTAGTAGTATGAAACCATGACAGCTAAAGTAAAACCATGGTGCTATAATGCTGTTCTGTGAAAGGGCCAATACTTCTGGCAGCTAGATATGGACACGGACTTACTCACAGAGAACACATGTTCATAGAAGTGTTGTCATCTACGCAGAAGCTTTTAAAATTTTTCCCTTCCTGTTTAAGCAGATGGTTCCTCCTGTTTTCATTTTTGAATTCTTGAAATAAAATCATTTCTTAACACTGAATAATTCCTGGATGTTTCATCTTGGTTGCTCAGTTCCAGTACTTTTGACATGCCATGCTTTCCACACATGTATAACAATTGGCCCTGATTCTCTAATATATGCACAATATGATTTTTTCAGATATGTGTACATTAATACATGTTATTTATACAAGGAGCTAAGCAAAATTCTGAAGATTGTCCAGACTCTACAAACCATAATTGCCAAACATTTGGGGGTTGGTTCCAGGATCCCATGTGAATCCCCAAATTCCTGGAAGCTCAAGTCCCAATATATACAATGGTGTAGATAAAAATTGTGTCCCTTATATCAAATTGCAAAATCAATGTTTGCTGTTTAGAATAGTTTGTATACGGCAAGACTGTGATCACATGTGATCTTGCATCAGGTCTAACAACTACTATAATTTCAGCGTATGGACGAGTGTAAGCAATTTATTGAGATATGTAATAACTATAATATTATATGAAATATTACTGTAATATTTCATAAGTGAAGAAAATGCTAGATTTCAGTGAGAGGTCAGTGAAAATAAAGATATTAAGTTGATTTCCTTTTCAATTCAAGTTAATAGGGCCCCTGAAATCTTTCCACAGACCCCCAAGGGACCCCTGGTTAAGAATCCCTACTGGTCTCATACATACACTTCCACAATATCCATTAGAACAACTTTTGTGGGTGGTGAAAAACCTCTCTGTAAGATTGGAAGGTCAGAGGGAACCCTTCATGGCTCACCATGATGAATTTGCATGCTTTCTCAGACAAATCAGTCAGACACATTCTGACATGGATCTCATTATTTTGTCAGAACTGGAGATGGATGCAGCCAGAATTCCATCCACCCATACTGTTTTAGATAGTTTAGTTTGTGCAACCTGATGATGTAGGTAGAAAAGTTACCCAGCAGTTTCAGATGAAGCAGAAAAATGATCAAAAGGCCTAAATGAGTGAGAATCATGTTGAAGAAAATGGTTTTCTTAGATCTAAAAAATGTTTTAAGTTTCTCAGGTTTTTCTCAAGTTAAGTTGAAGATGTACAATATGTTCTGAACCATGTTCCAAAACATCTTGACATTTTTTACTGATTTGGTAACATCTAGGGCACCAAAATAAGATATACAGAACAAATGGGATGTACATAATTTGGGAATAATGCTTGCTCTAAAATTAGTGAGTTTGTATGAACATCGTAGGGTTTAGTGCTCCATTGCTGTCACTGCACATTTTTTAAAGAATTCTATCTAAGGCTGATTTAATATCTTTTTGGGGTGGGATCCTGGTTTTCCAAGCCAAAATCTGCACAACACTGCAGCATTAAATGAACTCCTGAGTTTGATCTCCATTAATGAACATGACAGACTTGGGGAAAAAATTAAAATTTCACAGACTCACCACCTGTCTCGGGCTCTCTGTCCTTGATACTAAACATTTCAGAACTGGGCTTACCATCTAAGCATCAGCGATCATTAATGGAAGGGTGGCAGTGATCAAAACTTTATTTATTTATTTATTTATTTTATAGGGGATCCTTGATACATTCTTAATGTTTTGATGGATTTTTTTGTTAAAGGTACTGAAAGATATCGTTATTTTCTAGAGTCATAACTGGAATATCAGCACAAGGTGTTCAGAGCTGTTCTAATCCATCAAAGCCATTTGAACCTCTACAGATGGTAATGGATCTAAGCAGATCCTCAAGCAGATCCAGCCACAAAACAGGTTGAATAATTCTAAAACAAACTGAAACTAAATTAAAGAACCACCCACTAACAGACCTTCTGTGTTCTTTGGATAAAACCCTCATTTGCTGGTTCTTATCCAATTGATTGTGGTGGCCAGGTCTTGTTCTAGCACTACTATGCCTTTTTCTGAAGCTGGAAAAAGAAGTGACAACTTACCAACACCAGCTTTCCAAATGATTACACTCAAGAGTTCCCTGTAAATATATCAAATAGCATGAGTAATAATATATAACCATGTATTCACCCTGAGGTTCTCTCCATTTTGTTAGAAATGCCTCAGCATTGAATCTATGTGAAAATACAGTTTTGATGGTCATGTGGTAACACCTGTGGAATAACTGAGAAAAATCATGATTAAATCCTTAAGGGGTGCACAGAAATGTAATACTCATGTGAGGTTTATGACAAGGGGTTGCATCAGTCATTTGTCTCTTACTGATGACAAGTCAGCAGGTGGTGATAAAAGGGAGATGGAATGCACAATCTTTCTCTCTTTCCTGTGTGAATCTCCTGGTGAATATCTCTCTGTCTCTGAGAATTGTTTGTACGTACAAATCTGATTGTGGATCTATGCATCCTGATTGAACAGCTGTAAACAGTGCAACAATGAAGATTAAAGACTCCTGATATTTTTGGATGAAAAACTGGATCTGTGAGTTTACTAAACAGTGTGGATAAGCTTAGATGTTGCAGTTGTACTCTGCTGACAAGCTGATTAACTGACTAAAGTGTTTTTGCTGTGAATGGACTCTGCTAGGTTTTGCTTGCCTTTGTGGCACTTGCTTGTCCAGTGTGCAGCGATTCCAGGGAGGTTGTGATTGGAAAACTATAAGTCACTTCACAAACCTATCCTGCAACACATTTTTAATTCTATATTACATATCTGTTGACTTGCTTATTTGTTCTCAGCTCCAGTAAATTGGATGTTTGCAAAGGTAAAAGAAGGTACTCTGGGATGAATGATGTGGTCATGATTTCTCCATTCTCCACAATGCTGACAGCAAATTGATAAGAAAACTATAAAAAGTCCTCCCTCCTAAACCTGTACAGTGGGTTTTTTTTAAGGCTTAAATGTAGAATTTTGCTTTTTTTCCCCTACTGAATTGCATTTTATTGATTTCTGCCTAATTTTCTTGTTTATCTAGGTTCTTTTGAAGCCTGTTCTTATGTTCCAATGTGTTGGCTATCTTCCCAGTTTTGTATCATCTACAAATTTGACAAGGACTCCCTCTAACAACTCGTCATTTAAATCATTGCTAGAAATAGTGAAGAGCATCAGCCTCTGTAGCATTCTACTTGAGATCTCCATTTTGAAGCACAGCAATGATGACAACACTTTGAGCATGACCCCTATTCCATATTTAGTCAGTTTGCTAATAAAAGTATCACAAGAGATCTTATCAAATGCCTTGCTGAATTCCAGAATAATGACATCCAAGGTATTCCCACCATCTAATCTAGTCATCTGATTGAAAAATAGATATAAGATCAATTTGGTTGAATTTGGTTCTGACAAAGTTAGTGGGACTCTGAGTGAGCACTACATTGTCATCAAGATACTTGCAGACAGTCCCCTATATAATCACTTTCTAATATTTTTCTTGGTGTTGAAGTCAGGCTGACTTGTCTGTAGTTTCCCAGATCTCCTTTTTTGCTTTTATCTCAGAAAGAAACAATGTCTGCCCTTTTGCAGTCCTTTAGTGCCTCACCTGTACTCCAATATTTATCAAAAATGATAGTAAGTAGTCCAGAGAGCACATTGGTAAATTCCTTCAATACTTTGATATTCAGTTCATATGACCCTACAGATTTGAACTGAACTTTAGTTTAGGTGGATGATCCCTGATGAAATCTTTATCAATCCTGATTTGAAATTCAAATTCTTGGCCAAGGCATCTGCTGTTGCAAGGAAGCACAGTTCTCCTTGGTGGGGGTGGGGTGGGGTGGGGGTGGGGTGAGCAATTCCTTCCTATAGGTTAGGTTCAAATCCAGGATTGTTGTTATTGTTTGCACAACAAATCAATGCATTTGGTAGCCACAATACTTACAAGATTCTGGGACTGTCATCAAAATATAATTTCTCCATGCTCTAAATACAATGTGTACATTTAATGAATTCCTTTGTAATGTCAAATTGTTGCCTTTTCACCACACTGTACTAATACAACTCTACTTCCACAAAAGCCCAAGCAAGCAAATGAAGCCAATTGCTTTGCTAGGACATGAAGGACCTCCTTGCAGACATTTGTTATGTGCCAAAGAGAAGGCGATTAGCAGACACTGAAGGATTCCAAGGATGCCAGCTCACAATAGGTCTGTACAAATGAACAGTGCAGGTAAAGACATCCGGAGCTAAATGATTCATGCTGTTCACAGACCTTCTGGGAGATATTAAAGCTCGTGCAACCCATCTGTACAGAGAATGCGAGAAGACACTAAAAGTGTAGTGTGCTCTGTGCTTTGTATGTTGTTGGAACAGTTGACCAAAAGTAGACCAAAGAGGAGGAAGGAATGGCTGGAAGGGACACTTTTCTATCTTTCTTTACAGCTACAGTAAATGTGGTGTACCTGTAGCTCCAAGAATGGCATTGTTAGCTGACTACTTGAAACAGAGTATTACCACATCTGTTTGGATCAGATGCAAATATCCCCCATTATTCTAAATGGCTTTGGTTCTGCTCAAGTAAAGAAAAATCAGTGAACAGGACAGAACAATCTCCATTAAATGGTGTGACCTTAACTGCAGTGTTGCTATTGAAATGGGGCAATGAGGAGCAATGAGGTATAGAAAGGCTGGATTTAATTAAAAGAAGATAGCTGTTTGAACAGTGAAAATCAGAAGATGTGCAGAAAAGGTGCAGAAATATTCTACCTAATTGTTTTTGAGAAATATGTAACATTTAGGAAAGCAGGGGTAGTGACAAACAGATGTACCCATTAGGCTGGACCCAAACTTTGAACTCAATAGGAATGTTTAATCCTGGCTAATTTAGGTCTCACTGATATCTCAATTCAACCCATTGTCTTGAGAAAGCATTAATGTATTAATGTATTAAATGATTTAATTTAGCTTAAACCCACCACTGAGCCCAAATCCAGAGTTCTGTTGCCTCAGAAGCCTTGTCTTCCACAGGCTTGACTGTAGGGTTGCTGAATCAGCTGTTAACAATTCAAAGAAGTATTTTTTTAGCCCAAAATATAATTACTAAATTAATATGTAAATTAGACTGCATGAATCTGGATAACTGTAATAAACCTTAGTCGAGATCTGAATATGGATTTGGGCTCAGTCTGGTACTCTAAATACTACCAAGTTACTATATCTGGCAGGAATTACACAGCCCGATTCCTACGGGTATTTGGGGTACTGATTCAGAAAATTGCCTTGATGCAGCTCTAGTTTCTTGGATATAGTTATAGTTTTCTATGGGCAAGCAGATGACAACTGGTAGATGGCATATGTACTATACCTCAAAAATTAGAACTGATGGTAGAAAATGAGTGTCATTTTTGGAATCAGTAGGTCAAATACACTCAGAAACAGGGCTAATATTTGGGGCACTAAAATCTGTGTTGGCCAGTGTTATCATTATTCCATTTGCTCTAGACTTTGAAAAATAAACCCAAGGAGAAGTATTAGTAAAATGGTTCTATTTCTAGAGAGAAAATAATGCACTAAATCAACGAGGCCTAAATAAGTTGTGCCTAATATGCCATGTTCATACCAATGGTCGTATCCTAGGCCAGTAACATTGGATTTAATCCTAGAAGTGTTTGCATAAGCACAACTGGAAACACAAGACATTCTGTTGATTTTTCTGTAAAAATGTTGGTACAGAATATAGAAGAAACAATGTATTTAACTCCATGCATATAGAATCTAGGCATGCCTTCAAATCAGGTCACTTGGCAAACTGGTCATGCACTTTTGCAGATTTATCTTTCCTTCATCAGATAAAGGTCACCTTCTGACAGGGGCTTTGCTCCATGCTCTATCAAAGGATGTTAAGTCTTTAGGATTCCCAGAGAACTTGGAACAGAGGCATAAGGGTTTGTGTATCGAGCCCAACTCCATTCCCCCAGACAAAGCTGGAGGGCTTTCCCTGGGAAATATATTAAACTGGATCACCATGATTCCTGTGTAGTTGAACCTTTTCAAGCATTATCAGTCAGAAATCCACTAAATGTTCAAGCACTAAGAAACTATAAGACAATTGCCATTGAGCCCTCCTAGAAAGAATAAGGACTGGTTGCACAATTTCTTAGCAGTGACATTGAACATTTGCATACTTCTCTTTACCCCCTTCCTTTTCCTTAATGATATCTACACAGAGTACATATGGTGATGCCACAAGCTGTTCACAAGCACCATGCGATGCCCATTTATATCTAGACAACATGCCACCCCCACCAATTTGTTAAAGTACGGATTGAGGTAAATGCCATATATTGGCCAATACATGTTTTAAAAATATTTTCCTCACTATTCCTACCTCTTAACCTCTGCTTATTCCCTAGTAAATTGTCTATATTTCCCCCAGTCTCATGCCTAATTTCTTTCACCACAGCTTTAATGTTCTCAAACAACATTTCCATACTTCAAGTGTCGTCAGTCAAATTAACCAGATCATATTCCACCTGGTTGTTAAGCTTTTCATTGGATCTTGATATTGGACCTCCACCATTACATAATCTTCTTCATTTTCTTTGTTCTCTTCTTCCTTTTCTTTTTTCCATGACACTACATCTTGCTATTCCAATGCATTCAACCTTTATTCTTGATCATGATCCAGCTGTATGATGCTGCAGGAAAGATAAATGCTATCTTAACCTAGTTTAATAGAAATTAAGGCTGGATGTACACTGCCCTATATCCCAAGATCTGATTCCTGATTATTTGCTTTGAATTGTATTATCTGAGTCCACATTGTCAGATAATCTGGGATAAGAAGATAATCTGGGATCAGATCTTGGGATGTAAAGCAGTATAGATGCAGCCTAAGGCACTTCCACACAGCCCTATATCCCAGAATATCAAGGCAGAAAATCCCACATTATCTGAGTGTGGACTCAGATGATCCAGTTCAAAGCAGATATTGTGGGGTTTTCTACCTTGATATTCTGGGATATAGGGCTGTGTGGAAGGGCCCTATGTTTCAAGGTTAAGGGAAGTAACAATCCCACTGCATTCTGCACTGGATAGGTCTCATGTGGATTACTGCATTTAGGTCTGGGTGCCTCATTTTAAGAAGCATATAACTGAGTTAGAGTGAGTTCAATGAGTTCTTCCCTCCATCCCATACCAACCTTCAGTTTAGAAACATCCTTTGATTAAAATACAATTTAAATCAATGAATGGTCCAAGAATGGGAAAGTCTTCTACAGAGAACTCGTATTCACTAAATATCTGATGGATATGGTATGTAGACAACACATGTTTTATGGACACTCTGCAAGGGAAGCTGAGGACTCAATTTTTATTTTATTTTTTGCATATGTATTTGAAAAGAGCCTAGCACTGCTAATCTATGTGGCTAGTAGATTTCCCTGCCTTTAGCATTTAATGTATCTCTCAGCTTGGAGGCACCAGAAATAATTTCTGTTGCTTCTATGTTGATTTGGTAATGAACAAGACAATTTTTGTTAGTTAACAAATTGGACAATTTGTATGCTGTTTTTTCTGCTAAGGTACAGCAAAACTGAGGCCAGTGAGTTGTGCTGAGAGTTTAATTATAATGGCTTAATATACATTTGCTACCATGAACAATTCTTGTGCCAAACGCATACAACATTTCCTTCAAGGAGCTTTCAGTTGCATCTTGCTATTACTAATTCGTAGATAAAGTAATGTAAAGTAACTCACATTGCTCTTTATAACTTAACACCATCATTAAAATGCAGAAAGCAACATGGACACATTCTCTACTAGTTTTTCCATGAAAACCAAAAGAAAGAATTGTTCTGTGTCTTCTAGTCAGCCTCATCTACTTATGTTCATGATTCTATCATGTGTTTTTTTTAAAAAATTTCTTGAGAGGAGGTTTGCTCTTGTTGGAAAGTGTTCCTTCCCCCAAGGTTCCCAAGTGGGGTTTCACTGCTGGGGGAAGATTTGAACCCTAGTATCCTAGGGTCCTAGTCCATCTATACCATTATACCACATTGGCTTTTCTTATTTGCGATCTTATAACCTTGAGCATTATCCTAAATACCTAAAGGCACCACATTTTGTTTGATCTTGAAAGTTTCACAGGGTCCGCCTTGGTTAGTATCTGGATGGCAGGCTGCCAATGCATGCAAAGTGCTGGAGGCTATCTTTCTGAAGAAGGAACTGGGAAAACAATTTCTAGATAGGGTTGTTGTATGTCTTTCGGGCTGTGTGGCCATGTTCCAGAAGTATTCTCTCCTGACGTTTCACCCACATCTATGGCAGGCATCCTCAGAGGTTGTGAGGTATGGATACCTCACAACCATACCTCACAACCTCTGAGGATGCCTGCCATAGATATGGGCGAAATGTCAGGAGAGAATACTTCTGGAACATGGCCACACAGCCCGAAAGACATACAACAACCCTGTGATCCTGGCCATGAAAGCCTTCGACAACACAATTTCTAGATATTCATTGTCTAAGGAAACCCTATGGAATTCGTGGGATCATTGTAAGATGACAGATACACAAACCAACACAGTTTTAGAAGTGGTTTGAAAAACTATTTATTAATTCCTTTTGGTACAATACCAATTTTTAAGATGTAGAAACAGGCAGCTTAAATGTCAAATGTGAAAACTATTGCTTGGGATTGTTGCAAAAGTAAGGAAATAAATAATATAAATAATAATAAATAAATGGCAGTGCTTAGTTATACAGTACTTTTAAAATATAAAAATGCACAAAATAGATCATTTCAATATCTATTTAACATATTTTTGTTTACATTCATTATTATCAAAATTAATACATTTCTTCCCTCTTATTTTAAAGAAAATCCTGTCAAATCCTGGATAAATTAACACCAAAAGATTCATTTCATGATTACAAAAAAAATCTTCCCCAGTCATTATATACAATACTGGCTGAGATCCCGTATCAGGAAAAGTATCTCTGGCAAATAGCTATATCTTGCAATATACACCCTCCCAAATCCACATGTTCAGTGTGGCAGCCATCCGCACCCCTTCCCACCAAGATTTCCTTGTTGATAGCAGTCTAAGTACCCTAAAGGCACCAAAGTTCATCTGATCTTGGAAGGGCCAACCCTGATTAGTACTTAGATGAAAGACTTCCAATGAATTCCTTGTGCTGTAGGTTATATGTCTGAGGATGGAAATGGTAAATATCTTTGAGCATTTCTTGCCTAAGTAAACCCTATGAAATCAATGGGGTCTCTATAGGTCAACAGACAACTTGATGGCACATATACACAGGTGTGCCCAGAATATGGAGAGCAACAGAAACACATCCAGTTACCTTCTTTTAGCCAGATGCCCACACAAGCATCCCCAAGGATGTTCCAGAAGTCTTCCAAATGACCATGAGAACATTGCTGTGCATCCAGCTATAGGGAAATAGCTGAACACGCCTCTGCCAATCCCTCCATCTTCCATAGGCATGGAAAATGAAAGGATTTAGTTGAGGGGCATACTGGTTGTCGAAATTTCAATTTCCATAACATCTGAAAAGTGGGTTAGTTCTGTGAGTTGGATTAACCATAATAGCCAGACAAAATATTTGCAGTCACACTTGATTCGATATATTTATAGGGTGAACAAAATCAGCAAAACGATGAGCAAAATGATGTCTGCTACTTGAGACTACATGACTAAGTGAAAGATTCAAAGAGTGAATGAAGTTCAATGTATGAACATCATCCTAAGAAACATTGGGTGTATCCAGTCTACAGAATTTTGTCCACTTCATATCACTTCAGTTGTTTAGATCCATCTTATGGAATCTCGGGATTTATAATTTTGTGAGATATTTAGAATTCTGATGCTGCAATTCAAGGCAGTATGCAAGAGAATTCTAAGTCCCTCACCAGATAAATTCCATGATTCTGTAGGTAGAAACCCAGACAGTTAAAATGGATCAAGGCACTATAATTGTGCAATGTGGAAGCAACTGGGAGGGAGGGAAAGGCAGTGCTGCAGGTAATCCTAATTAGCTGCCTCCACATCTATCATTCCCTAGTGGCACATAATTCCTCAAGAGTTGTTGCATCTCTTGTCACTTCCAGTGGTGGAATACTTCTTAATGTCAGAACTGTCAGCTCACAACAAATTAGTCTTACTTTCTCTTATACTGTTTGTATTCAGCACTGTATGAATCATGCCATTGGCCATGTTGGTTGGCGACTGTAATTGTTGACCGCAGAATAACTTTTGCATCTCTGTCCTTCCTTCAGTTTCATTTGCTGGATAGTTCTTGCTTACTAGCAGGTTTTGCTAGTCATTTCCTACAGTCTTCTGCTTAATTGTGTGACATCAGGAAAACTTTGAGCTCTACAAGTATTTCACTTCTCTCTTGGTTGCTGGTTACATGTCAAGATGCAGATCTTCACAGTCACAGCTTTTGTTGAGTAACATCAACTGGTGTAAATCCTGGAAGAAACAAAATAAAAAATATGATTACCAGACTTTTTATTCCTGAAGGTCCCCTTGTGCCTTTCAAAGCTGTATGAGAAGGAATTGTGCCATTCTTCCCCCATGACTCAGTCTCCATAATGAGTATGGCTTTGATTGTTCTTACTGTTTGTCGTGCCACAGGAGACTTGGGAGGAAAACAAAGGGATAGCTGGCTTCCGAATAGATATTGCTCCTACTGTGAAACTCAGCTGTAATCAGAATGCCATTAAGCAGGCAACATCCTTTTCTCAGTAAGTGTTAAAGGGATGTCCAGTTGTCTGCAGTGAGACTAAAGAGTCATGGTGATATATAATATGGAGCAGCTGTTATAAACCTTTCTTGACACTACATTTCTCATGAAAGACTGTTATTTCCCAATTGGAACATACCAGAGCTTTAAGTTGTACAAGGGAGGACTTTCTCTCAGTCCCACCACCATTAATGTTGCGGATGCAAGAGAGAGCCTTGTCAGTGGCTGCTCCTATCCTCTGGAATCTCCTTCCATGGGAGGTTGGGCTGGCTGCCTACCTGCTTTCCTTTCACTGACAGGAAAGAGGAAACTGCTCATTGGAATGGGTGTTTTATATTTATTTTAAAAACTTTTGTGTGTCTTTTAAATCATTTTATGCTGTTTAATGGGGCTGTGGTGGTGCAGCAGATTAAAACACTAAACTGCAGAACTTGTTGACTGAAAAGTTGGTGCTTCAAATCTGTGGGATGTGGTGAGCTCCCGTTGTTAGCCCCAGCTTCTGCCAACCTAGCAATTCGAAAGCATACAAATGTGAGTAGATCAATAGGTACCGCTTCGGCAGGAAGATAATGACACTCCATCCAGTCATGCTGGTCACATGATCTAGGAGGTGTCTGTGGACAATGCTGGCTCTTGGCTTAGAAATGGAGATGAGCACCAACCCCCAGAGTCGGACCTGACTAGACTTAATGTCAAGGAAAACCTTTCTCTTTTATGCTGTTTAGCGTAATAAACAGCAAGTCTAAGTCTAAAACTGAGGGCAGGGGCCAGGTAAATGGCATTGGAAGGACGCATCCGGCCCACGGGCCTTAGTCTGGGGACCCCTGATCTAATGTGCTACAAGATCCCTTTGAGTACTGATATTCCAGACGAACACAACTATATCTTTGAATCGTTTTTTAAATTCATCAACAAAAGTAGTTATCCACTTTGTTGTCTTTCCCAATTCATCTTGGTATCTCACCTGAGTTCACGGATTGATGGTTACATTGTGCTTCTATTTTTTACACGTGTGAATAGTACTTGGTATCAACTATTGCTACATTGCTGAACCAGGAAGAGTTGTTCAGGACACTGCAGGCAAAAAACAAAACAAAACAAAAACATTAATGGTCAAGAACATTTGAAAGTCCTCTTCATAGCTTGCACCAACTGAAGCAGGCCCTCACTGCCTACCTGTACTGGAGACCTGCAGCCCAAGTTATTCAAACAGATACAACACTTCCAACCACGTGTTTAATTGGATACTTGGAAAAGGTTTTGGAATGACAGGCATTAGGTTAATCTCCCTGGCAGCATAGGCAATGCCACTTTTCCAGTTGCCTTTAAAATGTCCCTATCTCTCTGTCTCCCCCTTCCACCTTCCCTCTCAGATTACTTCATCTGCTGCAAAGGTCAAAGTGGAAAAGAAGTGTGTACACAGGTAACTCAGCAAGAGGGGAATGGGGTGGAAGGGGAAAAATCTTGCTCTTCTGAGCAGCTTTGGGCAAAATCAAACTGCTGCAGTCTCCCTTAGCTTGTGTGTTCTTCCTCAGGAATACTTTTGGATCATCTTGATCATACTCCTTGGCCAATGAAATATTGGAGGGCATATGTCTTGAAGTTGTTTTTGACTGGAATATTATTAGTTTGTTCTAGCTAGAGCAGACCCATTGAATCAATCCTAGAAATCTCCTATGAGTCAAACTACTGAATACTAGCCTAATTAGAAAATTAGTCAAGTATAAGACAGTTTCTTATGGTTCTGGCTCTCATAGACATTCTGGTGGAATCCTTGTGACTTATAGGCTGGTGAGGTGTTAAGTTTCCTCTGAAAATATCCATAATCTGTTTGCAGAGACCTAAAATTTCTCAAGGTCTCAGGGGATGGGAATGATGATGTCTTTTATTTTCTGTTTTGCAAAAATATATCCTGTCTTTCAAATTCCAGAGACTAATTTT
Source organism: Anolis carolinensis (assembly GCF_035594765.1). NCBI lineage: Eukaryota > Metazoa > Chordata > Lepidosauria > Squamata > Anolidae > Anolis > Anolis carolinensis. The sequence goes on from NC_085842.1 coordinate 267,173,573, forward strand.
ATGATTAAAAAGGGTAGCAGCTGGCAAATAAGTGGCAGGCAAATGGTTAAGTTCATGAGGTGGTTTCAATGGCCAAGAATCCCACATAACATATTCTAGGCAGCCTGTCAATTCATCGGAAGAGATGTGTGAATATAATAACCTCTTGTGTCTCTCGTTTATCACACAAAGACACTAAACAAAGATCAAAGAAGACAAAAGGCCAGGAAAATATTGTTTTCCACCAATCTGCTTGTCATTTAGAGAAAGCTTAGTGTATAAATGTCATGGAAACAAGCTGTTCCTTGTTTTAAAAAGAAAGCTAGTGCTTCTCCCACTCCTCGCTTTAGTACAAGGAATAAACAAAGCGAATATGAGGGTTTCCTTGGCTCCAGGTACAATATCTCAGTAGTTCTTAGGCACCTGGTGAGTTTATATGTATGTACTTTCCCATAACAGACCCTACATACATGACAATGTGCATGCATGCATACACACACTTAAACATTTGTATAGAAAACTTTGTATATATAGAAAATTGGCCAAATTAATGTGATATGAAATGCATTTATTATGTACATTTTAAAATGCAAGTAATAGGCATAGGAGTTGGGGGTTTATCTTGTTAGGATTGTAGGGAGAGTCAATCATTTCCAATCGGTTCTAATTAAATCACCCTGGAAGGTGCTTCTGTTTGTTTTGGGAATAAAAATTCTGCTCCAAATCAGAAGTTACTTAATTTTTTAAAAAAATGTGTGCATTATATGCAAAATTGAGTTTGATTCTAAAATACATACTCACAGATGAAACAGTTTGCTGCTCAGCAGTCTGAGAAACCTTCCATCAGAGATTAAGAGATTCGAAAGTTACAAGCCATGCTTGACGAAGTAGAATTACCTTACTCCCAGCAGTGAAGAAACCTTGACAGTATACCAAGCAAGAGATAGACACATTTTATTAGAGTTTTACATTATCTGTGATCATTGATTCCCAGACGTGGTCACATATTAATGTTATTCTAGTTCATTTCTTTTTAAACTCTAAAAAAACTGCATAAACATCTGAAGCTTGTCTACAATAACCAAAGTGGGACACATTTCCATACTAATCCATGGCATTTTTCAACTCACCAGGTCAAAAAACTTGCCTCTAATGTGAATCAGCACCTGAAAAGTTTCTTAACAGAGTTTATACTAGAATATCAAATCAAAGCCAGTGCCTATCCCAAAATGTTTCCTAGCTCATTGGACTAGGACATGCAGAGCATATCAATTTCTACTGCAAACATGAGAGTGTGTCACCATTTTTAACATTCTCATTCAAGTCCCTAACTGATGTTGGCTGGACTGGGGTAACCTTTCTTGTATATGCAACGTCTTCCTCAATTATGAAATACAGAAAAGGAAATAATGTGAATGTTCTCTATGGCATAGGCCTTCAGCAATAGTATCTTATCCTTTGCCTTTGGACATCTTGCTTTTATACTTCTGTTTCTCCCTTGGGCTGCCTCCATTTTGTGACACTAGCAGGCCTTTTCTCCGTGGCTCTTGATTCATGCCTTTGACCTAGCTTTCAGGTGACCATTTTTAGCACATCTCAAGACAAGTCCCTTTGCTAGCTAGAGGATTGTACACCATCATTTTTAGCTTTATCTTTTTGTGATGTTTGAGACAATAATTCACACTACACCATTCACATTACAGAAGTATAGCACTATTATTCCACTATGCCACTAGCATTCCATGTTATGGGATCTTGGGATTGGTAGGTTAAGGTAAAGGTACAGGTTTGAGAGGAGTATTTAAAATTTTCATTAACAGCACTTCTCAAAATTATAATCTTCAGGATTCCATAGAATAGAAAGATGGTAGTTAAAGTGGAATAACAGTATTATTGTTCTTGCAAACAGCTTTTGAATCAGAAAAACATATAAAATTCATGGGGTTGCTTTAAGTTGACAAGCAATTTGAAAGCACAACATATGTCTTGAAGGCACACACAAACCCACACAACCCTTCTTGCCCCAGTCCTAAATGTAACACATTTTTCTTTCTTTCAGTCCAAATATACTTCCATTGATTTAAAAACATACCTCTTAGCAAAGATGCAGGATCCTGAATCTGAACCTGGAAGATGGCTTCCGTCAGCTCTTTTCTAGGAAGGCTGAGTGGGCTATCCATCTATATGTAGACAAGTTTTCTAAAGGGACAAAAAGAATTACAAAGCATTGACAGAAACTGCTGAATCCATCACATCTGTTATTTGGACTGCATTGCTTGCCCATATTGCTGCTTCTCCACTGAAGCTTCCCACACATTTTTGAACATTTGCCATCATGTATAGACCTATAGAGGCATCTCAGCTGTTGTAGACTGATGGATGTTAAGAGTGACTACCATCAGCCCTCCACTTTTATGGGTTTGATTTTTTGTGGATTTAATTAGTCACAAATTTGATTGAAATGTATACATTAATGTGGAAGATATGGATGTAATTACTATTACAAACATAATTTTTTGTCTCCCCAATCTGCTTCCCCTTTTTTTGGTGATACATCAGATATTTATATACTCTAATTTACTAATCAGAGCTCCACAATTCACACACCCCTTTCTACTTTTCTCTTTGTGTGTATGTGTGTGAATAATACTATGTGTTTTTGTTTTTTTCATATATAATAATAAAAACTATTATCCACACACAAAAATAAATGTTCTGTCTTGGAATCTCTTGGTTTTCCAATGGGATTCTATCATCAATGTCTGTTAGAAACTGACTAGATCATCACACTGGACATAGAGATTCCTAGACAAAACGCCTCTCTGGGAAACTTAGGATCTCCAGTGCAATTTTGTAGAAGGTGACTGTAGAATTATGCTGGAGAACCTAGACATTTCTAGAGAGATGTTCACTCAGATAAAAAAGTTTTTATTTTTGGTTTTCCCATCTTTAGGGGATCTTACATCTGCGGCCCCAGCAAATGTGGAGGGCTATCTGCATCCTGAATACAAAAAGAGATAGAACATTATTCTATCACAGTAAAAGAAAGGAACAAATGAATGTTGTTGAATTAAGATGCCGCATATGCTGTGAATGAATATTTTTAAAATGGCATTTAAAATTATTTTGACTCCACAGAACTTAGCCCTTTGTTTGAACAAAAGATGAACAGCAAGAAAGTCAATAGACAAGAGATGCTGAAAGAAAACAAGGAAGATTGTGTTTTGAATGTTTTAATGTTCCCGAGCTTCATTTTAGACAGACTGTTTAGCAGCAGTGAGCAATCTTGCCGGATGATGATAGAAGGGCTCATAATTTCTGACTGTGAAGTCTTGTCTGGCAGGCCTAATTGTTCAAAGAGGTTATTTCAAATGCAAATCCCAACCAATCCACTTGTGTTGGCATTCTGCAGCTCTGGCCTAAAACAATAAAAATGTTTCAAGAAGATAATATAAAATCTCTGCCATTATAAGCTGAATTCTCAAACTGTATGCTAATTGATTACACACATGTACTGAATTTCACCCTCCACCACCATTCTGCAGCTTGAGAAATTTTGTCACACTAAGCACAGGCACTCTAAAGCTAATTATTACATTAAGAAAGAGAAAAAGTAATTAAAAATTAAAAATCTAGGGGGTAATACGCTTCACCTATCCACAACCATTCCTGTCCAAGAGTACAGAAAAATGAATACAAACATATATTCTAGTGCAAACTATAAATGGCTCATGCATCATTTTTTTCACCATAAGAACATGGGCTGAAGTTCTTTGGATCTCTTCATATTCAGTGGTACAGTTAGGATTCAATATTATAATAACAGACCCTACATACATGACAGTATGCATGCATGCATACACACACTTAAACATTTGTATAGAAAATTTTGTATATATAGAAAATTGGCCAAATAGGAAATTGATATAACGCAGATCTGAGCTTTAGATAGTTAGGCACAAATAAATCACACATATTTAAGAGAAAAGACAGAACAAGAAATAGAGAAAAAGAGAAGGGAGGAAGAGAGACGGAAACAGCTCAAGGAATGTGTGAACTGTGATACCATCATTATGGTTGTTGCTGCACTTTGTTTGGTTTAACAGATGCTATGCCTTCCAGATGTGAGTATATTACACTTCTCAGTATGGAGAAGATCATGTTTCTAGAGTCTGTTGAGGGAAAAATTCATAATGGTTAATCCAGAACAAAAGGCACTTATATGTTGTCATCAACAATTGCTCTCAAGTGACTTGTCACAGATAAAAAAACATACCCTGGGATCTTGGAGAATGGCAGTGCTTAGTGCTTGTGGAATAATAACAAGGAAAGTTTCATTTTAGGATGTTTTGGTTAAAAGACAATCTTTCTGTAGTTTGAAAATGAGGACATTTTAGTACATGACCTACAATATACGCATGGACATGGACACCAGAACTAAGATTCAGATTATGATCATTTATGTGCGCAGCCGGCTTCTTTTTTGTAGCCCTAGCTGGATGAAGAATCAAATACCCAGATGAATATAAAGCCTGTGGCTTTCCTTTTGGATTTAGCTGTGGGAGCTGAATATGCTGAACCATTTTTAACACCTTTATATTCTGTCAATCAGTTTTTTAAAAAAGGGAACAGCAATCTGGATTCCATCTTCCACCTCTCTTTCTTGCTAAGCAACCCATCAGTGGGTTGGATGGTGTGCGTGTATGTTTGTGTTTGGAGGGATCTTTATATGCTGCTCTGGTCACTGCTTTCATGTTCAGACTCTATAGGGCACATGTGTCAAACTCAAGGCCTGCAGGCCAAATCCAGCTCACCATGTGATTTAATGTAGCCCTCCAGATGCTGGACTACAGTTCCTGTAATCCTCATCACTATACATTATCATGACCAGAGCTGGTGGAAATTGGGACACAGTGACATCTGAAAAGATGTAGTTTGTTCTGTTGAGTCAGGAGAGTGGGGTTTGAAATGAGATACAAGGCTTGTGGGTAGGATGTCTGACTTTAAAAATGTCCTTTAATCTTTCCCCAACCTCAGAGCCACAAGTGCTACTGGGTTGCAATTCCCATTATCCCTAGTCTGCATAGCAGATAATTAAAAAAAATGATGGGAGCTGACATTCAGTAACATCTAGGGACCCAAACTGAGTAAAAACTAAAGAGCACAGACCAGTATGTAAAAAAATATAGCTGGCCCTCTGTCTCTACAGATTCTTAATCTATGGATTCAATTACCCTTTGAAGGCAACCATAAGGCTGATGTAGCAGCCTTCAATGAAAATGAGTTTGACACCTTGTAATAGGGGTACAGATGTTGAATGACAATATACTACCACAAACAGAATCATTCAAGAGCAATATAAGTTTATAGCAACACCTTTTGCACCTAAGAACTGCTGGGCTGATGCCATCTTTTCTAAAAGTAGACTTACTTCAAATGCAACCTTCTTTCCTGGGGAAGGAATGTGATACAACCATAGCACGTCAAAGGTCCCGGTTTGAATGTGCAGCATCTCCTTGTAGCTCTGAAACCCTGGAGAGGCACTGTGAATATATTTTAGTACACAAAGAGCAGGAATCATGTGACCTTTCAAGTGTTGTTTACTGCAAGTTCCAACCAATCTGGTATGCTAACCATACTAACCAATAGTGTGAAATGCTATGATCTGTAATCCAATGATTTCTGGATGGACACATTATTTTCACCCCTGCAAGGGACAATACTGAGCTAGATGAAACAAATTTTTGACTTGGTATAAGGTAGTTTCTTACATTCCTATCCACAAAGTCATAGATAGACATTATTCATATTAATTAAATACAAATGGATACTGCTAGAACTATTTACCTTAGTACAGTTATATATCAGTTACTTATTAGACTTTGTGAATCTAACACAAGTGTGAGAATTATACATATTATCTAGTAGATTGCAACTCTCATCAGCCTCGACCAATTTAGCCAATGGAGAAGAATGGAATTGCTGTACATCTGGAAAGCCACATGATTCCCATCTCTGGCCCAGTAGATGAAAATAAAGTCACTCATAGGTTTGGTTCTGCTAGAGCTAATATTCACAATATTTTGATTATAGATGTGGTGTGGCATTTGATTATGCAAGCACTTTAGAGTGAATTATGATGAGCAAAACGCAGGTGGGCACAGATGAACTCACCTCAATTCTGCTCATATTCCAGTTTTCTCTCCCCACTACCATCTTTTTCTTTCAAAAAAAAGAAGAAGAAGTGTCAATTAGAGCAAGGGAAAATGGCTGATAAGTGAGAGATGGCCGCAGATGGCAAGAAAGATTAGCTGGGCCTCTCATTGACTGAAAATTACGCCCTGATTTAGTGGAACCCCATATCTGGCAAGAAAAGATGCTCAAGGAATAATTTTCCCGTCAAGGCGAGACTTGATAGTTCTGTGTTCTGGTCACTAGGACAGGCAGTGGGTAGCAAATGGGAAGATGGCATTGTTGTTTCCAAGCACACAAAGCTGAGTGCTTGGAGTACTGTTCATGACTGCTTGACCATCCACATGTCAAAATTCAAGAGGTGCAAATGGTTTCTGAGGTGAGCTTAGTAATATTAATGTTAGAATTCTTCATTTCTTGCAGCTCCTCTGTTTTTTCACCCCAATGTAAATTAATATAAACATTTAACTGGAAACAATATGATGCATATGGACTTGGAAGCAATAGCATGTGGTATTTTAAGAGTATGCACAATATTTTACATGCATATCATTAAATTGTAATGCAGCCCTGATGAGTAGGCTATGATTGTAATAGCTATGTGGAAGACGGGAGGCTGGGGAAATGCTGGCTTGCATAAAACCATCGGTTGCTTTTGTGATTTCATCATGTGTCATATTTCTTGCTGATATGAAGCAGGAAACTTCCTGGATCCCAGCTCACATTCTCAATCTCCATGCTATGTAATTTCCTGCTTATACATCACATTTATCTCAACTGAGAGGAGTCCATGATATCAAATGGAACAGAAATGTGGTAGTGGGGGGGGAATAGAAACAATTGTATATATTGGGATAGGCAAGTTTCTGGGGATTGGGTCATTTCCCTTCCTACTCCCCATTATCTATTACAAAAAGCCTACTCCCGATTATCTATACCTTTGTCAAAGTCCTTCCCAAAATAACAACCAGAAGTTATATTAAGTCATTTTCTGTAATGGTTTTGAGGAGAACTCCAAAAAGAAACAGGTATTTTGGAGCTGGTATTTCTGAGGTCACGGGGCTTGGGATGTTACATAGCAAACACAAAAAGAAGTTGGCCGAGGGTGCAACTGTTTGGTCAGGCAAGTGTGGAAACAAGCAAAATGGGAAGCTAAATAAAAATGGTTCACTCTTGGAAAATCCAGGTAACTAGGTAATACGGTAACCTCTTGTCTGGATGACAGGGCAGGAGTCAAACTGCACTCATAGACAGTAAAGATGGAAACTCCCGTTTTAAAAAACGTAAGGGAATGACTGGGCCTTCAGTTTCCCATGTGGAAATGTATGTACCACAGCCAAAATATACTTTTTAACTGATTTTTTTTATTAAGTAATTTGATAACCCCGCCCACCTTTCTGTTTATGCATTTGGCAAGGCATTCTGGTATACTTGACCAAATGCACAAGTAGTTAGAGAAACAATGGTCAAATGCATGACTGTTTTGTTGTAACACATTTCAAAACCTCACCAAGTCTTTCTTTAGAGCCAGTGTTGGGACACAACTGAAATTTGCTCCAATATAATCTAGTAATTCATTAATCCTTTCAGCACCAGCATGTTGAAAGAGAAAAAGCTTTCAAATTTGCCTACGAAGATGCAGAGATGTCCATTTTGAGGATTAGCTTGTAATGCAATATGTATATTACAGGTTTGTTCCAAATGTGGTCACAACCGTGCCCCACGAAATCTACAAACTCTCACCCTTTTGTGTGGAGGGTGAGGGTTTTTTCGTCTATCAGATCAACAATATCACAAAATAGGACAATTTTTGATAGTAAATTAACTGAAAATGCAACAACGTGCAAAGAACCAAAACATAGCTTCAAGTAGTACAATTATAATAAAGATATGCATTTCTAAATACAAATACTATATATTTCTGTCTTTGACCTTGAAAAAGAACATTATAAAAATAGAACATTTTCAGCTATCCACTGCATGATATTGAGACATAATACAGGGCGTTTCAAAATGATGGACTCAATTTCAATGCAATACATTTTATGATGGCAATTACACAAAATGTTATGAATAGGTTAATGAGTTATCAAGTTGTCAAGTTTTACTAACTATTTTATAAATGTTTTATGTACCCTTCATGGTGTACTGCAATTACAGATTCAGTCTTGCTGAACTGCAAAACAAAAAGCATCTTATGTTGCAGAGTTGCCATCTTTTGAATGACTGAGGCTAGGGGCTGTTTATGTGGTGAGAGAGGCATTTGATAGTAATCATTTGAAACGCCATACCTCATCCTTTCAAGAGTTTCATTCATGGTTGCAGAGATGTAGTGACTTCAAATCAGGTCCATCTTTGTGAAACACCCTGTATTGTTACATTGCTATAGTTATGTGCAATTCTAAAAGTATTCAGGTTTAATAGATATTTCTATTATAATTGTGCTGCGTGCAGCTGTTGTTTCCTCTTTTGGTTCTTTGCAAATTTTAGGTTTTCCGTTATTTTGCTGCATCAAGACATGTCCTAAAGACCAGTCAATTCTAGGTACATCTATGCACAGATGTTCAATGTCAATATCATGTACAACCTTATTTAGCAGAATGGAACACTGCATATAGATATTGAGAAGTTTGGATAAATGGAAGAGTTTACAGAGATCTCACTAGCACATAAAAGACACACAATACATTGAGATGCCAAGACATTTTTGATCAATGAAGACTTTCTCTTAAGACAAACATAAATAAATGCTATTCCTGCCAATCCCCATTTGAGAAATGTTAAAATGATTTGAAGAACTATATATCAGCCCTTTCCCCATTTTTGTAAACTATTTGGCATAAATAATCTAGAAGACCCTACAGCATGCAGTCAGTGATGGAGGAAGTGAGCAATAAGGAGCTGGTGCAGCAATTGTCATTTCTGAACTTAGAAGCCATTAATTGAAAAAAGTAACTTCTCAGTTCACTGTTTCCAGCTGACCTAATGAAAATGAAAATGACAATGACAACTTTCAAGACAGACATGCAGATTTGGCATATATGTGTCAGGAAGTTGGTGGAATCCTGCACCAGTTATGCATGCATGATCCTGCTTACATTAACTGGATGGACAAAAGGTGAATTAGAACTAGAACCATAGACAGTTACAGTTTAACACAGTCTTTTAAATCAATACATCATACACATTAACCCCTCTTTTTCTGCATAGCAAGTATGTGAAGTAAGATTATCTCTGAATGATGTTACAGAATAAGCTCAGTTTTCTAATAACTGAGGCGTATTCAACATTTCCGTAAAAAAATTAATAAGAACTGGGAATGTTAAAGTCAAAGTGACCAAGCAACTATGTGCAGAAATTAACCCTTTTATTATATTGTATACTGTAGTAGTAAAGTTTGTTGGAAGTGCATGAATAAAAAGTTAGTGAAATTACAGGAGGAACAATCTATATAGCAATAATAGGTGCATTCACTGTGCATCTGAAAAGAAAAGAGAGATAGAGAGAGTTTTCACTCATTTTGGCCTAAAACTTTGTGTTCAGGTTTCCAGAATTCTGACATCAGAACCCAGATAACACTGATTAGAACCATAAGGCTTTACAATAAAAGCTAAAATATTGACCATATGATGGCAAAAAGTCTTTATTTTGTGGTTAACTTATTTTCTTCTAGCTACTCTCTGATGAAGTGGGTGGTGCTGTGGAGGAAGACCTCCTTCGCCTAGACAAGGACCTTGACCGTTCTGCGCTGTAGGTAACATGCTTATCATAGTTTTGTATCTGAGCTTCAAGGAAATCCCTTTGTTGTTGGCTGATTGTCTGGCTAATCAGTCCAGGGAGAGCTTGAATGCTACCAATTAATGTTTCCAGTTTTGTTTCCAGAGTAACAATCCTCTTCTCAAAGTCTTCACTTCTTTCATTTAAGTCAGAAATCATATCATACATGATGTTTTGAGTCTGAAAGAAAAAGGAGAATGAGGATGATTGGGACCATGAGATTATTCTACTAATTCCAAACATTTGGAGATTGCTTGGTTCTAAAACAATGTATGTTAACATGGGCACAACCTCACAAATGTTGGACCCCTCTGCCTAATAAGAATTCAAGACACAGTGCAAAATGGTAGGTCTGTGTTTACATATCCAAATTCAGGAGAGAAACCAGAAGACAAAATGGTATTCAGGTTAAATATTCCACTAGGAAAGAGTATATTCTGTGGGTAGAGAAACTGATTTGTGTGCAGAAAATCTTTGGCTCATTCTTTGGCATTTCCTGACAGAAAGGAATAGATGATCAGACAAATTTCTGCCCTAAAATTTTGAGAACTGCTAAATGGACAAATAATCTGACCTGCTGTGAAGCAGTTTGCCTGCTAGTTTCTGTAAGATAATTATATTATGATAGAAATACACAGCCAAACAATTGTTCCATTACTTAAATAGGCAAAATTGATTGTCCCACTCCACTCTCTGACTCTTGGGTCATGCTAGCAGATTGACATCTATAACCTTGGAAAATTGCTAAATAGGAATTTTACAAGGAACAGGTTTTCCTGTGCCAGTCCTCTTGCATTGTCTTTCTTATTGACTATGCATCCTCCAATCTCTCCATCTTCTTTACCCTGCTTTTCCTTATATTTGTGGTATTGTTCCAGTTTTTCCTTTCTCATAATAGGAATTATTCTGCACCTCTCCTTCTGCTGGTATATCTGTCGACATTTCATCTCAAAACACCAATATCTATTTGTTAGTCACTTTTGCTTTCCTTTGCCTCTTCTCCTGTTCACACATCTCCTCCCATTCTTGTGGCTACATGTGCTGTTTCTCACAGTCAAAATCATGCTTTACTTCCACAGAAGACATTTGTGTGGATTAGCTTCACACACACAAACACACCATCAACAACAAATTGAAATGTCTCTTTCCTCCAGTCTGTGGTTACCTGCACCCACTGCAGTGTTTTCAGAGAGTCCGCACCCCATTGTACCCGGCATTGTTCATGAAGAAATAGCAATCTTTATGAGAGATTTAGGGAAGATGAATTGTGGAAGAAGGGTTGAAAATCCTTCCTTGCATGAACATACTTTTATCCTCTGCTCTTAGAACCTATGCTATCTTGTTTTTGACAGTTTATTTGCTCAGCAGTTAGAATACTCAACTTTCCTCAATATGATGAGAACAAAATAAGTCATGCCAGATAGGAAGATATCTTTAAGCCAGCCTTGTGTTCACATAGCAACTTTCCAGCTGCCTAAGGGAAGCCAACTAGGATATGAGCAAAATATTATTCAGCACTTGATAAATAACATCAGCTAAAAACATCATCTAAGTAATACCTAGCAGCTCACAGATATGTGATAAACAGAAAGTATTTAGTCTAATAATTCTGGAAATATCTTATTAATTATTTCAGTTGTTGAATTACATTTTATTTTGAACTTCAGAGTTTTGATGGATGTCAGGTTACAAAAGCAATAAACTTTGCACCAACCTTTGCCAAGTCCACCAAGGTGTTTGCCTGATCATTTAATTTCCTCTGTTCCATTTTAACACTTCGTAATCTAAAAAATGAAAATCCAAAGTCAGATACCATGTTTTTGGCCACCTCACAGAAGTTGTATACAGCATGCATCTAGACAGATAACCGCATGGACAATGTCTCAAATACTTTGTGTACAGTCATAACTGGTTATGTGTCTGGTACAATGAAAAGCATGCTTCCTTAACACCGCAAAAAAGAAAGAGAGAGCAAGAAATGTGATGTCCCCGAGACTACTAATTGCCATGGTTAACGCTGAATTCAAAGTGGTAGGTAAGGATTTATTCATAGTGTATGAAAGAAAGCCAAAACATTCCTTAAAGCTCCAGTATCCTGGCAAGTAGGCATAGGAAGCCACGAACTATTAAATCTCATTATTATTGCCTTGGTAAGCAAACCACTTCCTTATGCCTACATGATTAGATACAGGTAGAAGCCCTTTTCAGTCTGAAATGGATTTTGTTAGGAGGTGTTTGAACCTGATGAAAATACAGTGATAAGTGAGTTCCTTCTTCATTTTTAAAAGCTTTTATCTGACCAGCAGCTAAATAAAGAGCACCCTTGTTAATATCCTTTTAATGTCCTTAATGTAACAGACTAGGAATACCATCAATTTTTAAAATGGGTATACACATTAAGTCTAAATTGGTTTAGTTGGCCTGTTTATTTGGCAGGGATGAAACGAACAAGCATCATAGATGTATGTTGCAAAAGAGACTCATGGGTATATTCTTCCCTAGATGCATAATTCTATTCAGGCTAATTAGCTGAGTATAATGAGAGGAAAAACAAGATGTGTTATGTTGCTCTGGAGTAGGAAAACCACTGCATTTTTAAAAGTTAGGCTGCCGCAAGCTGAAAAATCTGGGCATCATTTTCCCTCAGAAATGAAACATGTAAGAACAGAAATGTTCTCCATGATAACAATAAGTCTCGCTTGTTGTTGTTAAATTGTTGTTGTGTGCCTTCAAGTTATTTCTGATTTATGGCTACCATGAGGTTAACCTGTCATGAGGATTTCTTGGGAAAACTTGTTCAGAGGGATTTCCCATTGCCTTCCTCTGAGGCTGAGAAAGTGGCTTTCCATTGGCTCGTGGTTTCCAAGATTCGTAGTCCAACACTTAAACCTCTATACTGCAGTGGCTCTCTACTTGCTACATATGGTATTATGAATGGACTAAACAGATAAATGTTTCAATGCATAAAATAGTCCAATTCAGAATTACACATTTATATCAATGCAACACAGAAAGAATTCCTGTAAAAGGAGGCTTCTCTATTTGTCTTAAGGGAGGATTCCGATCTAAATACGATATGTACACAGACAATTCTAAAAAAGTTATCTCAAGTGAAGCAAATACAGAGAGCCTTTAGGTTCTATAAGGTTTCCTGGTTAAATCAAATTTGAGCTCTTTTTCAAACTGGCCAAATTTATCCCTTTCCCTCTACAGACGTCACAAGTCCCCAACCCCAATCTGATTTTCCTGGCACTTCAGGGCAACCTTTAAGGTTTTCAGTGTTGCAAGGAGGTGTGGGCAGAAAGGGGACAAATCCCTTCCTGCTTCATGGTGTAATCTACTTCATTTGTCATGAAGCAGATTACACCGTATTGGATACTGGTCACAGTGTTGGATACTAGTCTAATGGTTTCCTTCAAAAGATGAAAATTCATACTTCATTAACGAAGTAAAAAATTCCAGGACTGGATGTGGATGTCACACTTTTTACCCTTCCAACCCTTCCCCCTTTATTGGTTTTTTGTGCTTGCTTTAATGTAGTAATCCTGAATTAGTAGCACTTGCACCCACACAATAATTCACATTAGACTCTAAACAAATATCTTCAATAATTTCTTTAGACATAATTGGCCTCCTCCACAATTTCAGGACTCAGCTGCTTCATGATTCTAGCTAAAGCTCTCCCTTTCAACAGCAAACACTTTTGGAGGATTTTGTGGGAGAGAGGTGTAATGCCGATGAACAATTGTGTGGCTGCAGTAACACAAATTCAGCCTTATGCTGGGGGAGGGGAATCAAACACATAGTTTCAAGAAAAGGATTGCCTGTGAATAGTTTACATGAAGATTATGTAAGACTAAAACCAATGCTAAAATGAAATAAAAGGCCATTAACTATTTTTGGAAGAGAGAAAATCAATCAGAAACATTGTGGGCTGAGCCTTCCTTCATTCTGGTCTTCCATATAAAAATGTATGGGTTTATGATTTTTGTATTATGATTATATATCTCGCTTGTAAATTATTCTTGAAAAGGAAATGTTTGTGTTTTTCAAGGTAAGCGTATCAGCCTTAGAGGTAACCATGGAGAGGCAAACATTGTATAAAGGAATCATTTCTTAGCTGCAACAGTCAGATTAAAATGAAACTAGCCAGATGTTTCTCTATAAATTGAGAAGTATTGACACCCTGATTACTTCATCCTGAACTTCACTTATCACAGAAGAAATTCATGACTTTGGATTGCAGTTTCACAGTAGCAACCAGACTATTGAAAATTCACAAATAAAGTATCAATTTATTGCATGCAGACAGTGGTAAATTCTGCAAATTTTAAATGAGCAGCTCACACAACTTACTTCCGAGCTCTATTTTCATTGTCGAAATAAAAAGACAAAACAAAAGAAAAGAAAGTGTAAAATAGACTAAAACAAATCAACACAAGGGAAGGTCTTCATGTGAGCACAGTGGGCTCCATTAGGTAGCTTGTACTTCATACATTTTCTTCCCCATAAGCACTCTGTGGGTCAGAGATTGTCAAAGCTCAACTCTGGTGCAAGATAAGGCAGCCGTATCACTCTGTTCTCTGCTTTCATACCACCTTTTATCATGTATGCAAACAAGCAATGTCTTCTCATCCTCCATGATACAAACATACAGAGTGGTATCTAAAGCGTGTTAACCTTCCGCTCCAGCTTGCAGATGAGAATAAATGGTGGACATTAAACATTAATCTGATGACTAAATGTTAAAAGCAGAGGGATTCCGTGATTTGTGTATGTAAACTATGTAAGTTGGATCTGTCCTCCTCTTCCTAACTTAAGTCTTGGGTGGGCTATAGAAAAGAAACAGAGGGGGTTAAAAATCTAAATAGACAAAGAAGGTGGTCAGACTGGCATGAATTTTTTAAAAATAGATATACTGGGCTCAGATAGAAAAACAAAACAAACATTCTGAAAGCTAACATCTAACCATATATATTTAACCCTGGATATAGGAACTTCACTGTTTACTAAAATACAATATTGAATTTAACCCCTTCCATTTGACATGGAGGGCACATGATGAAGACAAAGGAGAAGTCAACATTAAAACAAAATCCTGACTCTGAATAATAGGGAAAGATGGCCACTATAGGAATTGCTTTATTACATTTCTTATTCAATAGCAGATGAAGGCTACCTTTATGTAGCACTTTTGAGAGTAATAGTCCCAGGCCCTGAGAATAAATTTCTAACACCTAAATAGGGAGATCAAAAATCTTTTTTAAGCTCCAAATATTTCTAGCAGGGGACACCTAGTTAACAAGATTAGCACACAAACCTAGCATTACTTAATTGTATTAATATGAGAACAATTGTGGCAGCTAATAGCCAGTCTGTTTCATATCTATCTTGGTGCCTATTGCTGAGACAGATTCTGCTGTAATATGGAAAAAGGTAATGATCCTGGAAGGCTGAACTTGAGTGGATTCATTGCAGTAAAACCTGCTTCTCAGTCCTAATCCTTTCAACTCAGAACAAAGTCCTGCTGAATTCAGCAGCATGTGCTTTCTAGCAACTGTGTACAACCATCTTGCTAATAGAGTCTCACTTATCCAACCTTCACTTATCCAATGTTCTGTATTATCCAACGCAGTCTGCCTTTTAGTATTTAATGTTTTGTAGTCAGTGTTTTCAATACATTGCAATGTTTTGGTGTTAAATTCATAAATACAGTAATTACTACATAAAGTTACCATGTATTGAACTGCTTTTTCTGTCAATTTGATGTAAAACATGATGTTTTGGTGCTTAATTTTTAAAATCATAACATAATTTGATGTTTAATAGGCTTTTTCCTTAATCCCTCCTTATTATCCAACATTTTTGCTTATCCAACATTCTGCCAGCCCATTTATGTTGGATAAGTGAGACTCTACTGTAGTACTATAATATATTGATCAAGTTCAATTGTGTTATATTCTGCAGGTCACATATGTTACTAAAGAACCCACCCCCAAAATTGTGCAACAACAAGAAATGAAGTAAATTGATTTATCGAGTTTAATTGGGATATCAACCTAAAATAAAAGTTAATGAGAACTATTTTGTGTTTTTCCATTTTTTACCATAGCTATAGAATTTTATTTGAACATACTACATAACCATTAATAAATTATGTCTCTTCCAACTCCTTCTTTGAAGGTGAAAAAATAGCATAGCCACTTAATACATTCTCATTATTTCAAAAGTAGCAAAGCATGAGTCATTTAATCGACTCCTTGTTCTCCCAACTCCTTTCTGGGACAATATGTAGCTACACACTCTGAAATAAGATCCAGGAGTCTCGGGCAGAGATTATCTGAAGCACAACGGTCTTTAAGCAAATAATACCCAGATGCTACACCTCCCATGTTACATTAGTTGTGGAAAATACCCTTTGACCTCATTCAGATGTCATTATAAATCGGAATTTAGGATTATGAGAATGAACCACAGTGAGTCTCAGACTCAGTCATTCGCCCTCCTTCAGTTCAGCTCAAAGGAATTTGGAAGATTTTGGTTTAATTCTAGAATAACTGTATATTATTTTGACATCTAAACCCAAACAAATGGTGGTTAATCTTTCTTTAAACATGCCAATTTCAAAACAACCTATGCTTAAAATTAACCACATGGTAGACTACATGCTAAACAGCAGAATTTAAAGTTTGCCCATCTTGTTACAAACCAATGTCCCACCATTCCCCCATTCCTCCCTGCCCTGTCCCACAGTTCATGTGAAATTAAAAGATGTGACAGGAGCTGGACAAAAAGGTGGGTAGGATACCTCAGGTCATCTTTAGATCTTCTGTTTACGACTCCACCCACATGCTATACCCTATACGTTTATTGCAACATTAGTTGTGCAGGCTCTATATTATTTGTTTTAAGAACTATTTTGATGCACCAAAAGTACATTGGTGGGGATGTTTATTTCCTGTCACCAGAAATTGATTTGTTTTCCTGTTTGATGGTAAAATAATGGCTGACCACTTCTTAAAGACAGACTTTAAGAATCTTTTAAGACTTGTGGATCCTGTACTTTCCAAATAATATTCCATTTGAAAAATCAAGCCCAACCCAAATACTTTTGTCCTTCTGAGATGCCAGCATAGAACCAACTACTCTCTTATTATTTTTCACCAAGTATAACCCTTTAGCAATAAATAAGGAAATTATCTGTATATGAAATAATTACAGAATTTGCAGATTACTAAACCAGGCATATTGGTGGATTCACTATTTTTAATAACTGAAGTATTTTGAAAAGTCTTTAAAATATATTATCTCATATAATGAAATAAAAGGCATAATACAATATTCCTCAGAAAAAATATAACACAATAGTATTCATAGTCACATCTGTGACATATAACATACAAATATAACTCCCATTCCAAGCTACTACATAGATGAAGCACACTTTCTTTTAGTTATATCAAAGACAATTCACACTAAGATGTTCAGTTGCAAGTGGTGGTGGATCATATCCTAGCAGATAGGGAGCAAGTTATGCGTGAAACTTGTCCACTTACAGCAATGTACACTACAGTTCCTTGTCTCAGGATCTCCATTGACATTTCATGGTTATCTGAGCATCTTGGATATCTTTGCTGTTAGGAACAATACGCATATTTGTGTGCAGACTAGATTATGCCTTTAAAAGAACATTTAATGTCAGATGCTAAACTTTTATTTTCAAAGGGATTTACGAGATTCAAATGCATATTCACAAACACACAGATACATTTCTCCATAGGCTAAGGAAAACAGAATTAGAGAGAAGGGAGTTTTGGACAGCTGCCTTCACCAGTAGAACAATATCCACATTGGAAATTAAACCTGCCAGATTATCACAGCACCCCTAAGAATGACAAAATAGATAAACTGAAAAGGTACTTACTGGTGAATAGCTTGCAAGAATTTGCGCTGATGTTTCCTTACTTTTGCATGATCTATCTTTTTTACCAGCTTTGTATTCTTATAAATTAACCATGTTTCCCTGAGTACATTGGCAGCTGCATTTTTCACCTGTTTTACAAAAGAAAACATCAGGCTCAATAAAGTATCTTCACATCCCTTTTGAGTCTTCCCTAGAGCTAGACAAATCTCATACTGTTCTCTCTCTCTTTCCATGCAGATGCCTTTACGAAACATGACAAAGATCGTTCTTCAAGAGACACGCTGTATAATTATGTCATCGCAGAACTACAATAGGTCTCCCCTTTCTCCTCCCATAAAGTTTTCCTTCCTCCTGTGTTGAGGCTTTTCGTGGGTTGTGGAGGGCAAGACCCCACAAAAAAGACTGGGAGAATAATAGAGAGAGAAAAAACTACAGACAAATTTATCATCAAAGTATTAATAGACGAGTACCATATATAGTTGAGTATAGCCCTCCCCCTCCAGCTTATACTCGAGTGAGAGTCCTAGCCGACTTATATTTGGGCTGGCTTATACTCGAGTATCAGAGTTGGACAGTCTTATTTTAAATTATAGTTTTATGTAAATATTCAAAAACATTTAGTCTCAATTAATGTAATTTTACTGATATCTATTTTTATTTTTGAAATTTACCAGTAGCTGCTGCATTTTCCATCCTCGACTTATGCTCAAGTCAATAAGTTTTCCCAGCTTTTTGTGGTAAAATTAGGTGCCTCAGCTTATATTTGAGTTGGCTTATACTTGAGTATATACAGTAAGGAATATTATAAAGCAATATTATATTATATAATATCATTATATTGCCTGTAATGATGATTACAGGCAATATAATGATACAATATATAAGTACCTGTAAAAATAGCAAACAGCTATGAGATCTATGAGAGCAGGGAAAAATTAAGAATTGTCTGGCCATGTGGCTGTTGCCAGAAGGAAAATGATACTATCATTTTCACAGACCTCCTAAGATGCCTCAGCAGATGCCCCCATCAATGTGTGTGTGTGGCTATAGTCAAATGCCCAGGTACCTCCAGATACTTATTCTTTGTTATTCTCCATTTAGATACTTAGTCTCTAAATGGATGTGTTGGTGGAGGAGCATTAAAGGATAGGATAGGTAGAATTTCAAGGTAGGATTTCAAGAAATCTGGGTTGTTCTTCAAAGGGGATAGAGAATTCCAGCCTTACTAATGACCGTACTACAAATATCTGACTCTATTTGTCCCTTTTCCTTAGCAGCTATCCATATCTAACAGCTTGGAAAACAGTTCTGAAATAGTGATATAATAAATACTTATGTTCCCTGCTTCTTTCCCATATGCAGCAATTTCCTCTTTATCATGTTATGTCATAGAGAATTTCCATTTTACAAAAGAACAGCAAAAAACAAGTTTGGATTTTATGCACATTAGGAGACAAAAGTAACTGTAGAATTGGAATTTTAACTGGAGTGTCAAGCATTTTTATCTGAAAAATTATTTTATCTCATTTGCACAAAGAAGCTAGATTTCTACCATGTCAGGTATTTGCTACAAATGGGATTTCTATTGTAACATTTTTTCATAGAAAAGTAATTATACTGAAAGATATCATAAAGATTGTTTACTAACCTATTCCAGTATATGTGCTTTAGTCTAAATTATTTTCTAGTCAGTTAATTCACTAGTCACAGTTTTGTACTATGATAGAATCAAAACAGAATACACTGCATAAACCTTGAGTCACTATCATCACTGCAAAAATATATTCCAGGATGTACTTGGATGGACAATCACTAATAAATACTAGGTGCCATATGACATTTTTCAAAGACAGAACCTCTGAGTGCTCCTTGTCTAAGGAAACCCTATGAAATTCATGGGGCCACCATAAATCGACAGACATCTTGAAGGCACATACATAGTTTCACTAGACCTCACAGATGCATACTGTAACTTTTTGAACAAGAACTACCAAGGCCCTAAGCCAGTGGTTCTCAACCTGTGGGTCCCCAGGTGTTTTGGCCTACAACTCCCAGAAACTCCAGTGAATTTACCAGCTGTTAGGATTTCTGGGAATTGAAGGCCAAAACATCTGGGGACTCAAGATAAGGTTGGTCAAAATCAGCTCCCACAGGTTAAGAACCACTGCTCTAAGCTCATGCAATGCATAATGGTCAAAAGGAAGAAAAGGGTGTATATGT